>NC_068421.1:65465963-65740963 GCF_023373465.1 Oncorhynchus keta | reverse complement strand
CTCTGTCTCTTTGTCTCTGTCTCGCTCTCTCTCTCTCTCTTGCTCTCTCTCTCTCTCGCTCTGTCTCGCTCTCTCTCTCTCTTGCTCTCTGTCTCGCTCTCTCTCGCTCTCTGTCTCTCTTTCGCTCTGTCTCGCTCGCTCTCTCTCTCTCTTGCTCTCTCGCTCTGTCTCGCTCTCTCTCTCTGTCTCTCTCTCGCTCTCTCTCTTGCTCTCTCTCTCTCTTGCTCTCTGTCTCTCTCTTGCTCTCTCTCTCTCTCTCTCTCTCTTGCTCTCTGTCTCTCTCTTGCTCTCTGTCTCTCTTGCTCTCTGTCTCTCTCTTGCTCTCTGTCTCTCTCGCTCTCTCTCTCTCTCTCTTGCTCTCTGTCTCTCTCTCGCTCTGTCTCACTCTCTCTCTCTCTTTTGCTCTCTCTGTATCTGTATCTCCGTATCTCCAGTGAGTCTGTGGGGGAAGGATGGCAGCCAGTATTGTCTGCTGAGTCTCTGGCTGCCCAGGGCTTGGCAGTGCACATAGGGCTGCTCTGTGACTCTGCTCTAGCTTTCGCTCTCCCTCTCTCTATGGGCTCCCTGTCTGTCTATCTGCTCCCTTCTTCACATGTGTTATCCTTAGAGTTACCAGTGTTCAGCCTATATTCATTTAGCATCAGAGGGCTGCTTAAAAATTCAGGATGGTAAAACGTTTTCTGTGTAAACAAATGACTAAAACCAGATATAATGTATGCAGAAAGGATAATGTATCGATATAATTATAGTCTTTGAGAACTAACAATCACCAAAATAAAAATAGTCAGGGACAAAAGATATACAAGATACTTTGATGAAGAGAATCTTAAATTCCCAAAATGTCATGGCATGGGCCCCCATTAATGTCGTTATGTTTGAGTCACTCAGATAGCATAAGAACAAAATAAAATAAAGTTTTATTGGTCGCGTACACATACTGTATTTAGCAGATGTTATTGCGGGTGTAGCGAAATGCTTATGTTCCTAGCTCCAACAGTGTAGCAATATCTAACAATACACACATCTAAAAGTAAAATAATGGAATTAAGAAATATAGAAATATTAGGACGAGGTGTGTGTGCGTGTGCGTGTGTGTATGTGTATGGGATGTATAGACATTATGGACAGTATGTGGATATAATATGTAGTATATCTGAAGAATATGTAGGATAGAATAGTATCTGTGCAGCAATAGTTAAATAGGATGGCCTTGAATAGAATACAGTATATACATATGAAATGTGTAAAACAGTATGTAAACATTATTAAAGTGACCAGTGTTCCATTATTAAAGTGACCAGTGATTCTATGTACATAGGGCAGCAGCCTATAAGGTGCAGGGTTGAGTAACCTGGTGGTACCCCAGCTGGTGACAGTGACTAAGTACAGGGCAGGGTACTGAGTGGAGGCCGGCAGTCTGATGGCCTTGAAGATTGAAGCTGTTTTTCAGTCTCTCGGTCCCAGCTTTGATGTACCTGCACTGACCTCGCCTTCTGGAAGATAGCGGGGTGAACAGGCTGTGGCTCTGGTGGCTGAGGTCCTTGGTGATTTTCTTGGCCTTCCTGTGACACCAGGTGCTGTAGATGTCCTGGATGTCGGGCAGTGTGCACCCAGTGATGTGTTTATTTTCCTGGCAGCACTCCGCCATGGCCCTCACCTCCTCCCTGTAGGCTCATCGTTGTTGGTAATCAGGCCTTTCACTGAACATTAGTGAGTAGTAGGCTCTGAAGTGGTGGATGGTGTGCACGCCTCCTGAGTCAGACCAAAAGTCCACTCCGAATACTACTTCTCTGCCGGCGGCATCTTGGAGCAGCCTCTGGGACAAGTTAAATCACCTTGGAGGGTAGTAACAAAGGATCCAATTCAGGAAGTCATATTTCTAATCAAAATGCTGGTTAGTTACCAACGCTCTGATTTCCAAAAGTTATTTCCGGCTGTATGTGATAACGCAAAAAAACGTTTGGGGTTAAAAATGAGCAGAAATATATATATATATATATATATATATTACAAAGTGGCTTAGTAGCTACAAACAGAGCGGCCATGTCTATCAGCGCCATCTTTAATTCTACACTGCATAAGCCAAGGCAAAATGTGTAGAATTGCAGGAAATTAGCTTTAAAACATTGCCATTATTGGGCACAGGGAAGGGTGATGCGTTTTCTCCCAGGTTTACATTTGCCCCTTTGCTGGTTTGACTATATATTTCCTTCCATCCTAGCTAAATGTCCTAATCTCCTAGCATGCGCCTCCACTATATCAAGGTGTTTTGGTACTTGCCTTATGCATTACGCTTTAACGTGCGCTAACTATACCACAGGTCAATATGGTCTACAGTCTGGCTTAGTGATGCACCGATATGACATTTTTAGCCGATACCGATATCTGATATTTTCCTTGCCAAAAAACAACCCAATACCGATAACTGATATAACATTTTTTTTGTGGCCTTTTAAGCATTCTAGTACAGTTAAATAGTTAACACACATGGACGCAGCAGGCTAAGGCACTGCATCTCAGTGCAAGAGGCGTCGCTACAGTCCCTGGTTCGAATCCAGGCTGTATCACATCCGACTGTGATTGGGAGTCCCATAGGGCGGCGCCCAATTGGCCCAGCGTCATCCGGGCCATCATTGTAAATAGGAATTTCTTCTTAACTGACTTGCCTAGTTAAATAAAGGTTACACACACACCACACTGACCAAAAAGTTATTTTGTTGGCATTTACATACATTTACATATCCCCATTACCAGTAAAACATAATGAAAAACCTATTTCTTTCACTTACTTGCTGTGCTGTTTCGTTGTTCATTTGTTCAGTCGTTTCATTCTCAATCAGGATTTCTATGAAACCAGTTTGGTCCTTTGCGTGTCATAAAAGATACATCTCAAATAACACTATTTGACCAATCAGGACCTGAATATGACTGCATGTCACATAATAATTGAACACGTTCATACATTTCTTATGTAGTTCTTACACATAGATTACCCTATCACTCGTATTTCATATGTCACAACGATTCATTGATACGTATGCTATGATGCTGGTAAAGTTATCTCGTGCACCTACAGTGCTGGTCCTAAAAAAAGCTAGCTAGCTCATGGATGCAAACAATGTTCTTCCACAAAAACATAGAAAACCGACAATCTGTTTCAGTAGCTATAATTAGCTAGCTAAGTATATAGCTAGGTGTCCTCATCTAAAATAACCCTAATTTATGAGACAGTTCTTATTTGATTAATGGTGGTCGTACCCATCTATGTGAAGCTTGCCAAAATAAGTATTAGCCACAATAGTGTACTTTGCGGTTAGCTTTCAAAATAACAGTTTGGCATATTTCTACTATTTGTATTCATTTGCATCACTGTCAATTACATATTTTATTTGGAAGGAAAACCGCAAATTCCACTATTGTGCCTAGTCCTTATTGTGGCTAGCTTCATAACCCGGTCCGGTAGAGCCTCACTAGCCAGATGAAGCTAGCTGGCTTCTTATAATGTTAGCTTTGGGCAACAGGGTATAGTAGCTTGCAAGCTATTTATTTTCATGAACTGAAGTTCAATTTCAATTGGCAACCTAGCTAATACTTACTCAAAAGGATTCCTAAATCATTGCTAAGAATAATGAAAATGACTGCAGATTCTCCTGGTCATTGTTTTCAGGCTGGTTGTATTGGTGCTAGCTAGGTACCAAGCTAAAGCTAGCTAGCTACCCCAGAAGTATTACCAACGTGGTATTCTAAAAAAACATTGTCCGTGGCCGGTGTTTGCTTGTTTGCCGACTTTTTTGTACAGCTTTGACAGTGCTAGTGTATATTTTTTGACACGCAAAGACCCAAACAGCGTTCCGTAGTAAACTTAGGGGAAAAAAGAAACGTCCTCTCACTGTCAACTGCGTTTATTTTTTAGCAAACTTAACATGTGTAAATATTTGTATGAACATAAGATTCAACAACTGGGACATAAAATGAACAAGTTCCACAGACATGTGACTAACAGAAATTGAATAATTTGTCCCTGAACAAAGGGGGGGTCAAAATCAAAAGTAACAGTCAGTATCTGGTGTGGCAACCAGCTGCATTAAGTACTGCAGTGCATCTCCTCCTCATGGACTGCACCAGATTTGCCAGTTATTGCTGTGAGATGTTACCCCACTCTTCCACCAAGGCACCTGCTAGTTCCCGGATATTTCTGGGGGGAATAGCCCTCACCCTCCGATCCAACAGGTCCCAGACTTGCTCAATGGGATTGAGATCCGAGCTCTTCGCTGGCCATGGCAGAACACTGACATTCCTGGCTTGCAGGAAATCACTTACAGAACAAGCAGTATGGCTGGTGACATTGGCAGCTGGAGGGTCATGTCAGGATGAGCCTGCTGGAAGGGTACCACATGAGGGAGGAGGATGTCTTCCCTGTAATGCACAGCGTTGAGATTGCCTGCATTGACAACAAGCTCAGTCTGATGATGCTGTGACACACCGCGCCAGACCATTACGGACCCTCCACCTCCAAATCAATCCCGCTCCAGAGTACAGGCCTCAGTGTAACGCTCATTCCTTCGACGATAAACGCGAATCCGACCATCACCCCTGGTGAGACAAAACCGCGACTCGTCAGTGAAGAGCACTTTTTGCCAGTCCTGTCTGGTCCAGCGACGGTGGGTTTGTGCCCATAGGCAACATTGTTGCCTGGGATGTCTGGTGAGAACAGGCCTACAGGCCTGCAAGCCCTCAGTCCAGCCTCTCTCAGCCTATTGCGGACAGTCTGAGCACTGATGGAGGGATTGTGCATTCCTGGTGTAACTCGGGCAGTTGTTGTTGCCATCCTGTACATGTCCCGCAGGTGTGATGTTCAGATGTACCAATCCTGTGCAGGTGTTGTTACACGTGGTCTGCCACTGCGAGGACGATCAACTGTCCGTCCTGTCTCTCTGTAGCGCTGTCTTAGGCGTCTCACTGTACGGACATTGCAATTTATTGCCCTGGCCACATCTGCAGTCCTCATGCCTCCTTGCAACATGCCTGTTCACACAGATGGGCAGGGACCCTGGGCATTTTTCTTTTGGTGTTTTTCAGTCAGTAGAAAGGCCTCTTTAGTGTCCTAAGTTTTCATAACTGTGACCTTAATTGCCTACCATCTCTAAGCTGTTAGTGTCTTAACGACCATTCCGCAGGTGCATGTTCATTAATTGTTTATGGTTCATTGACCAAGCATGGGAAACAGTGTTTAAACCCTTTACAATGAAGATCTGTGAAGTTATTTGGACTTTTACTAATTATTTTTTAAAGACAGGGCCTTGATAAAGGGACGTTTCTTTTTTCACAGTTTATGTACAGTGGGGCAAAAAAGTATTTAGTCAGGCACCAATTGTGCAAGTTCTCCCACTTAAAAAAAGATGAGAGAGGCCTGTAATTTTCATCATAGATACACTTCAACTATGACAGACATAATGATAGGGGAAAAATCCAGAAAATCACATTGTAGGATTTTTAATGAATTTATTTGCAAATTATGGTGGAAAATAAGTATTTGGTCACCTACAAACAAGCAAGATTTCTGGCTCTCACAGACCTGTAACTTCTTCTTTAAGAGGCTCCTCTGTCCTCCATTCGTTACCTGTATTAATGGCACCTGTTTGAACTTGTTATCAGTATAAAAGACACCTGTCCACAACCTCAAACAGTCACACTCCAAACTCCACTATGGCCAAGACCAAAGAGCTGTCAAAGGACACCAGAAACAAAATTGTAGACCTGCACCGGGCTGGGAAGACTGAATCTGCAATAGGTAAGCAGCTTGGTTTGAAGAAATCAACTGTGGGAGCACTTATTAGGAAATGGAAGACATACAAGACCACTGATAATCTCCCTCGATCTGGGGCTCCACGCAAGATCTCACGCCGTGGGGTCAAAATGATCACAAGAATGGTGAGCAAAAATCCCAGAACCACACGGGGAGACCTAGTGATTGACCTGCAGAGAGCTGGGACCAAAGTAACAAAGCCTACCATATCAGTAACACACTACGCCGCCAGGGACTCAAATCCTGCAGTGCCAGACGTGTCCCCCTGCTTAAGCCAGTACATGTCCAGGCCCGTCTGAAGTTTACTAGAGAGCATTTGTATGATCCAGAAGAAGATTGGGAGAATGTCATATGGTCAGATGAAACCGAAATATAACTTTTTGGTAAAAACTCAACTCGTCGTGTTTGGAGGACAAAGAATGCTGAGTTGCATCCAAAGAACACCATACCTACTGTGAAGAATGGGGGTGGAAACATCATGCTTTGGGGCTGTTTTTCTGCAAAGGGACCAGGACGACTGATCTGTGTAAAGGAAAGAATGAATGGGGCCATGTATCGTAAGATTTTGAGTGAAAATCTCCTTCCATCAGCAAGGGCATTGAAGATGAAACATGGCTGGGTCTTTCAGCATGACAATGATCCCAAACACACCACCCGGGCAATGAAGGAGTGGCTTCGTAAGAAGCATTTCAAGGTCCTGGAGTGGCCTAGCCAGTCTCCAGATCTCAACCCCATATAAAATCTTTGGAGGGAGTTGAAAGTCTGTGTTGCCCAGCAACAGCCCCAAAATATCACTGCTCTAGAGGAGATCTGCATGGAGGAATGTGCCAAAATACCAGCAACAGTGTGTGAAAACCTTGTGAAGACTTACAGAAAACGTCAGACCTCTGTCATTGCCAACAAAGGGTATATAACACCTTTTTGAGGATTAGAAGTTTGGCATTTATACAGAGACTTGATTACACACAGGTGGATTGTATTTATCATCATTAGTCATTTAGGTCAACATTGGATCATTCAGAGATCCTCACTAAACTTCTGGAGAGAGTTTGCTGCACTGAAAGTAAAGGGGCTGAATAATTTTCCACACCCAATTTTTCAGTTTTTGATTTGTTAAAGAAGTTTGAAATATCCAATAAATGTCGTTCCATTTCATGATTGTGTCCCACTTGTTGTTGATTCTTCACAAAAAAATACAGTTTTATATCTTTATGTTTGAAGCCTGAAATGTGGCAAAAGGTCGCAAAGTTCAAGGGGGCCGAATACTTTCGCAAGGCACTGTACTGGGACTATTGTAGTGTTTCAGGCGTGGCAATTTTTTGGTCTCGTCGTCTAGGGTGGCAGAACGGCCCGGATGGCAAACCATGATGTGGAATTAGACGCTTAACTCACAATTTACTGTAGGGGGGCTGGTCTTGAGATAGACTTGACTTGTCCCCCCCCAGTATTTTTCAAACTGTCCTTTAAGTAATTGAAGGGTGTCTGTTCTAGGGTGATTTTTTGAGTTAAATGGGAGAGCAGGGAGAAGGACAGTCATGTTCCTGTCCTCCTCGTCATCCTGTGGGTTTCCTGCCAAAAAGAGAGGCCAAGCTGAGCCGTCACATCCCAGCTTATGCCCCCGGGACAAAGAGACTGCTGACTGCTGCACTACGTCCCCTGGCCCCACCGCCACACCCCCAGCTAATCACACAGCCTCCCACCAGACCTCGTCTGGAAAAGACACTTATATTCTCAGTCTGTCTGTTTTTAACACACAAGTGGACAGGGAGAATATAATTCAGGGCTGAAAATTATGTTCTGGCCATTTTGTTAGTTAAATGCTGAGTCACAGCTTTTCAAAAAACACTGAGTGACTGTATAAGGAAATGAGGGACTGTGACTGAAATCCCACAGGATCTTAATCACTCATGCTTCACTTTTGCTTTACACAATACAGTGCCCAGTGCAAAAAACCTAACGGATATGAATTGTTTGGCCTTTACGCCTATTAAAACTAAGTTTCAAGTTGAACCGTTTGCATGCTTGAGAGATGTTATGTTTCTGACATTAGTAAATGTGTGTACAAAGAAAAAGCACTTTTTTTTTTACAACCGGAGACCCTGTTTTTCATTATACTGAGTGTGTGATCCATGTTGAGGTGAGATTGGATGACCACTTTGAGTGAGGTTTCCATGGGAGAATATTAATTGCAATTTTCTTGATTCTTTGCATCCTCTCTCCTCACCTCTTTCTCAAAACCCATTGGATGAGAAGGTCAGAGGCCCCTTTTCTGACCTCATCCAATAGGTTTTGGGTGGTGAGGAGCGAGGACATGAGGAATCAAGGAAAAGTTTTTGAGCTTCTCCCCATGAGACAGCATTCGTGCCTGGAGCGCATTGGTCTGATGTGATGTCATGTCAGTCTGACGGGCTCTGACAATAAGAGGTAAGAGGACTCTAGTACCCAAAAGACTGTTTTAGCATGGGCAGCACCATTGACGACTTTCACCATTTTGAAGTAGTCAACTGGGTGGGACCCCCTATGGGTTATTAAGGAAGGATCACATAATTCCATTCAGGTCATCAGGAGAGATCAGCCAATGAATTATACTCTTCAGCAAACATCTTAGCTTTATATCTGTTCAAACAACACACTCCAGGTGGCAGTATGCACCCTTTCAGTTTATCAACTTAAAACATAGGTGGCGGTTCAAATTTGGGGAAGTTATTTTTCACCATAAAAATGAACCTTTATAATAAAGCATTCCATGCATCATTGCATTTGCAGACTTATGTAAGATATCCTTCTATTCCTAATGTGATGAGCAGATTGGATAGTCATTATTTAGGTTAATAATATAACTCAATCACTGTTCGGCAAAAAAAACGTCAATGCATGGCTGAGCGCGACGTGGCGTCGAGTCGGCCTAGGCTTTATCAAATGCATTTCTTCTCCTTTACACGGGAAAAATGTACCTTTTTTATAAACACATTTCATGAAATTCTACTACACTTTATATGACTGGAGACATTAGCAGAATCTTTTTTAATAGGAAAAAAAATGCAGGGAAGATGGATGAATAAAAATGATGTTGTCTGATCCATATAATATGATCCATATACTGCCCTTAACCAACACAAAAACATCCTATGGCGTTCTGCATTAGCATCGAACAGCCCCTGTAATATGCAGCTGTTCAGGGAAGCTAGAAACCATTATACACAGGCAGTTAGAAAAGCCAAGGCTAGCTTTTTCAAGCAGAAATTTGCTTCCTGCAACACTAACTCAAAAAAGTTCTGGGACACTGTAAAGTCCATGGAGAATAAGAACACCTCCTCCCAGCGGCCCACTGCACTGAGGATAGGAAACACTGTCACCACTGATAAATCCACCATAATTGAGAATTTCAATAAGCATTTCTCTACGGCTGGCCATGCTTTCCACCTGGCTACTCCTACCCCGGTCAACAGCACTGCACCCCCAACAGCAACTCGCCCAAGCCTTCCCCATTTCTCCTTCTCCCAAATCCGTTTAGCTGATGTTCTGAAATAGCTGCAAAATCTGGACCCCTACAAATCAGCCGGGCTAGACAATCTGGACCCTTTCTTTCTAAAATTATCTGCCGTAATTGTTGCCACCCCTATTACTAGCCTGTTCAACCTCTCTTTCGTGTCGTCTGAGATTCCCAAAGATTGGAAAGCAGCTGCGGTCATCCCCCTCTTCAAAGGGGGGGACACTCTTGACCCAAACTGCTACAGACCTATATCTATCCTACCATGCCTTTCTAAGGTCTTCGAAAGCCAAGTCAACAAACAGATTAACGACCATTTGGAATCTCACCATACCTTCTCTGCTATGCAATCTGGTTTCAGAGCTGGTCATGGGTGCACCTCAGCCATGCTGAAGGTCCTAAACGATATCTTAACCGCCATCGATATGAAACATTACTGTGCAGCTGTATTCATTGATCTGGCCAAGGCTTTTGACTCTGTCAATCACCACATCCTCATCGGCAGACTCGACAGCCTTGGTTTCTCAAATGATTGCCTCGCCTGGTTCACCAACTACTTCTCTGATAGAGTTCAGTGTGTCAAATCGGAGGGTCTGCTGTCCGGACCTCTGGCAGTCTCTATGGGGGTGCCACAGGGTTCAATTCTTGGACCGACTCTCTTCTCTGTATACATCAATGAGGTCGCTCTTGCTGCTGGTGAGTCTCTGATCCACCTCTACGCAGACGACACCATTCTGTATACTTCTGGCCCTTCTTTGGACACTGTGTTAACAACCCTCCAGGCAAGCTTAAATGCCATACAACACTCCTTCCGTGGCCTCCAATTGCTCTTAAATACATGTAAAACTAAATGCATGCTCTTCAACCGATCGCTACCTGCACCTACCCGCCTGTCCAACATCATTACTCTCGACGGCTCTGACTTAGAATACGTGGACAACTACAAATACTTAGGTGTCTGGTTAGACTGTAAACTCTCCTTCCAGACCCATATCAAACATCTCCAATCTAAAGTTAAATCTAGAATTGGCTTCCTATTTCGCAACAAAGCATCCTTCACTCATGCTGCCAAACATACCCTTGTAAAACTGACCATCCTACCAATCCTCGACTTTGGCGATGTCATTGACAAAATAGCCTCCAATACCCTACTCAACAAATTGGATGCAGTCTATCACAGTGCAATCCGTTTTGTCACCAAAGCCCCATATACTACCCACCATTGCGACCTGTACGCTCTCGTTGGCTGGCCCTCGCTTTCATACTCGTCGCCAAACCCACTGGCTCCATGTCATCTACAAGACCCTGCTAGGTAAAGTCCCCCCTTATCTCAGCTCGCTGGTCACCATAGCATCTCCCACCTGTAGCACACGCTCCAGCAGGTATATCTCTCTAGTCACCCCCAAAACCAATTATTTCTTTGGCCGCCTCTCCTTCCAGTTCTCTGCTGCCAATGACTGGAACGAACTACAAAAATCTCTGAAACTGGAAACACTTATCTCCCTCACTAGCTTTAAGCACCAACTGTCAGAGCAGCTCACAGCTTACTGCACCTGTACATAGCCCATCTATAATTTAGCCCAAACAACTACCTCTTTCCCTACTGTATTTCATTTATTTATTTATTTTGCTCCTTTGCACCCCATTATTTTTATTTCTACATTGCACATTCTTCCATTGCAAATCTACCATTCCAGTGTTTTACTTGCTATATTGTATTTACTTTGCCACCATGGCCTTTTTTGCCTTTACCTCCCTTCTCACCTCATTTGCTCACATCGTATATAGACTTGTTTATACTGTATTATTGACTGTATGTTTGTTTTACTCCATGTGTAACTCTGTGTCGTTGTATCTGTCGAACTGCTTTGCTTTATCTTGGCCAGGTCGCAATTGTAAATGAGAACTTGTTCTCAACTTGCCTACCTGGTTAAATAAAGGTGAAATAAATCAAATAAAAAATAATAGGTCTACGAAAAGGGGAGACACAAATACAATACAATAACTTGGAGGAAATGATTGTCCAAAAACAAACTGTCAAATTTGGAGGCAGCAGGGTAGCCTAGTGGTTAGAGCGTTGGACCGGAAGGTTGCAAGTTCAAATCCCTGAGCTGACAAGGTACAAATCTGTTGTTCTGCCCCTGAACAGGCAGTTAACCCACTGTTCCTAGGCCGTCATTGAAAATAAGATTTTTATTCTTAACTGACTTGCCTAGTTAAATAAAGGTTAAAAAAAAAAAATTCAAGTGGCACTGACCCAACAATGTACACACTCACTGGGGACATGGTCGATGCTCTCCGTTGGTGCCAATCATTTTGAACTAAAACTCTAAAACATTATTCATTTTTTTCCCGTAATTGAATTTTAAAATATTGCAATATGCCTAGCTGGGCCTTTCTACTTTTTACTGACAGTTGCAACTCAACAATCATCTATTTGATATTTGCTGCGCAAGCTACCAAAATTGCAGGCCCTTCCGACTATAGACACTGCAATTTTTAAAGAAGCTAAAGATCCTCTGTGGCCAAATCCTGCTTTCTTGGTGATCTGTTTTGAATGATTTTATTTATTTCTGTATAGAAAGGACTAGGCTTATTAGGTTATACAATTTTGTCAATTTAATTAAATTTACTTTAGGGGAAGCTTCAAAATGGAGATGGCCTCAATGTAGCTGCCCATGCTGTTACAGACGCCATAATGGTACAATGTTGCATCCTCCAACTCTCTATGGCTCTGACTTTTATATATATGCAGCATCTCGGCACTGAGGTCACCTGGTGAAAGGGCGGTCTACCCCGGGTTTGGCCGGGGTAAGCCGTCATTGTAAATAAGAATTTGTTCTTAACTGACGTGCCTAGTTAAATAAAGGTTAAATAAATAAAGAGGACTTAAGCATTTTCCAAAAGGGTTGCATTTTGAGGAATTAACCTGTTTTGTTGTTTTACGTCCAGCTTTCACCCTGCACTCATTTCTTGCTTATTTTCTGTCATCCAGTTCTTGCTTTAATCCCTCAGAGTTGAGACTCCCTCCCATCTTTTAGGTTACATACACAGTACTATGCATACCCTCACCACATCATTGCCTCACTACCATTGAGGCTCTGTTGGTTTTGAGAGTGAAGTTAATCTGTGACCTGTTTGTAGCTTCCTGTAAATTGGCCGAGCAGCCGAGCTTAACATCTGACTGAACTGGGCTCTGAGACCGTGAACTGGTCTGAACTCCGGTCTCACAGCCAGACTCTTGACAGAAATAACCCCAGAGAGGACAGAACGACAGATTGGGAAGTCCATGTGCTCTGTTCATGCAGACACACCACAGACAGATCACTTTCTGGCAGACCACATATCACATGATGTACATCATAGCCAATCCCATTGAGAAGATTCACAGATCATACACTAAGTAGGCCTAGCCCTAGACTATAGCTTAGACGGGTTGTTGTGAACTTCTGATAAATGGACACCATCGAAACCCTGAATCAAGGAGATTCCGTTGTGGTTATTCCTATTACATAGTACTTTCCTTAAAATCCCCATTTATGTTCAATTAGCGAAACAAACTATGCTGAACAAAAATCTAAACTCAACGTGCAACAATTTCAACAATTTTACTGAGTTACAGTTCATAGAGGGAATCAGTCAATTGAAATAAATGAATTAGGCCCTAATCTATAGATTTCACTTGACTGGGCAGGGGAGCCACCATGGGTGGGCCTGAGAGGGGATAGTCCCACTCCCACCCACTTGGGAGACTGGCCCACCAACTGGGGAGCAAGGCCCAGCTAATCAGAATGAGTTTTTCCACACAAAAGGCTTTATTACAGACAGAAATACTCCTCAGTTTCATCAGCTGAATCCCGCAGGTGAAGAAGCCGGATGTGGAGGTTCTGGGCTGGCATAGTTGTACGTGGACTGCGGTTGTGTGGCCGGTTGGACTTAATGCCAAATTCTCTAAAACAACGTTGGAGGCGGCTTATGATAGAGAAATTCATGTTAAATTCTCTGGCAACAGCTCTGGTCGACATTCCTACAGTTAGCATGCCTATTTTACGCTCCCTCAAAACTTAAGACATCTGTGGCATTGTGTTGTGTGACAAAACTGCACATTTTAGAGAGGCCTTTTATTGTCCGCACCACATGCCGTTTAATCAGCTTCTTGATATAACACATTTGTGCACAAGCTCTGATAGAAATATGCTTTTTGTTCATATGGAATGTTTCTTTTATTTCAGATCATGAAATCATGAGGCCAACACTGCATTTATATTTTTGTTCAGGAAACCAATGAATGGTATTTGGTATAATCTCTTCCAATACGATTGGGAATAGGATTATTTTTTGTTTATTAGGCCTAAACTATGTGTCACGATCGTCGTATGGAGTAGACCAAAGATCAGCGTGGTTAGAATACATTCTTCTTTATTAATGAAGAACACGAAGAACCAAAAAAACGAATAAGACGACCGTGACCGCTATATAAACAATGTGCTAACGTGCAACATAACATAGACAATAACCCACGAAATACCCAAAGAAGATGGCTGCCTAAATATGATTCCCAATCAAAGACAACGGTAAAAACCTGCCTCTAATTGAGAACCAATCTAGGCAACCATAGACCTACATAAACACCTAGATGGAAACAACCCCATAAATCTACAAAAACCCCTAGACAGTACGAACACCCTAGATGAGACAAAAACACACATATCACCCATGTCACACCCTGACCTAACCAAAATAATAAAGGAAACAAAGAATACTAAGGTCAGGGCGTGACACTACGCTGCTTATCCGTGGAGATATTGTCACGTTGAAGAACATTTAACATTCTTCCATCAGGTTTATTGTCCCTGGCCTGACTGCAGAGATTCATTTACATCAATTAAGGGTTAAAATACTTGCTATATTAATCCGCAAATGCATGAATTGAGGTCTTTGCCATGCACGCCATGCCTCTATGAAAATTGCTGGTGTTACACAGTGTGTGCAAATAAAAAGATCAGGCAGGATTTCTAATGGCTAAGCAGAAAAGGCGATTTCATAATCAGTGTAAGTACTATGTTTGTAACATTAGAAGCTATGTATGATGGGACCTGATCAAGTTATGGTTGATTAGGAAAACTTAGACAAAGCTTCTTGCAGGATTTGGATATCTACAGTGCCTTCAGAGCGTATTCACACCCCTTGACTTTTTCCACATTTTGGTATGTTACAGAAGGGATTTTGTCCATTTTTTGTCAACAAACTACACAAAATACTCTGTCAAAGTAGAAGAAAAATGCTACCTTTTTTTTAATTAATGGAAAATTAAACACAAATATATCTTGATTTTGATCATTATTAAACCCCCTGAGTCAATGGGGCGTCAGGTAGCCTCGTGGTTGGAGCGTTGGGCCAGTAACAGAAAGGTTGCTGGATCGAATCTGTCCTTCTGCCCCTGAACAAGGCAGTTAATCCACTGTTCCCTGGTAGGCCATCATTATAAATAATAATTTGTTCTTAACTGACTTGCCTAGTTAAATAAATAAAAAATTATAAATGCATGTTAGAATCACCTTCGGCAGCGATTAAAGCGTTTTTCTGGGTAAGTATCTAAGGGCTTTGCACACCAGGTGGATTGTACAATATTAGCCCCTTATTCTTATTTTTAAAAGTCAAGCTCTGTCAAGTTGGTTGTTGATCATTGCTAGACAACCATTTTCAAGTCTTGCCATAGATTTTAGGCCGATGTTTAAGTCTAAACTGTAACTAGGGCGCTAAGGAACATTCAATGTCGTCTTGGTAAGCAACTTCAGTGTATATTTGTTATTTTGTCTTAGCTAATTGTCCTGCTGAAAGGAGAATTTGTCTCCCAGTGTCTGTTGGAAAGCAGCAGTTTTCCTATAGCATTTTGCTCATGTTTCTTTTTATCCTAAATTCCCATGTCCTTGCCAATGACATGCATACCCATAACATGATACAGCCATGTCATGTGTTGCTGGATTTGCCACTAACATAACACTTTGTATTCAGGACAAGAAGTTAATTTCTTTGCAACATTTGTTTTAAATATTACTTTAGTGCCTTATTGCAAACAGGATGCATGTTTTGGAAAAATGTTATTCTGTACAGGGGTGTCCTTTTTTATAGTCTGTCATTTATGCTAGAATTGTGGAGTAACTACAATGTTCATTTATTTATCTCCTATCACTGCCATTAAACTGCAATGGCTGTGACCATTTCACCATTGGCCTCATGGTGAAATCCCTGAATGGTGTCCTTCCTCTCCGGCAACTGAGTTAGGAAGGGCGGCTGTATCTTTGTAGTGACTGGGTGTATTGATACACCATCCAAAGTGTAATTAATAACTGCACCATGCTCAAAGGGATATCCAATGTCTGCTTTTTTTTTTTTTTTTTTACCCAACTACCAATAGGTGCCCTTCTTTGTGAACCATTGGAAAACCTTCCTGGTCTTTGTGGTTGAATCTTTGTTTGAAATTCACTGCTCGACTGAGGGACCTTACAGATAACTGTGCAGTATTTGTGGGGTTCAGAGATGGGGTAGTCATCATAAAAATCACGTTAAACACTATTATAGTCCATACAACTCATTATGTGACTTAAGAACATTTTTACTCCTGTACTTATTTAGTCTTGCTATATATATAAGGGTTGAATACTTATTGACTCAAGACATTTCAGCTTTTCATTTTTTATTAATTTGTAAACATAAAAATAAATCCGCTTTGACATAATGTGGTAATGTGTGTAGATCAGTGACACATCTCAATTGAATACATTTTAAATTCAGGCTGTAAGACAGCGAAATGTGGAAAGTCATAGCGTGTAAATACTTTCAGAAGTCCCTGTAAATAGGTTAATGAACCTTAAAGGGATAGTGCAACATTTTGGCAATTAAGCCCTTTTTTCTTGCTTACCCAGAGTCAGATGAACTCATGGGTACGATTTATTAGGTCTGCGTGCAGTTTGAAAGAAGGTTGAAAGTCGTTTCTGGAGCCGTTGCTAGCTAGCATTCAATGACTGGAAGTCTACAGCAACACTAGCATTCTAGCTGGTAAGTATAAAAAGGACAAAATTGCCAAAATAGTCTGCAATCAAATGTATAATTAAATGTAAACACTCTTAGCTCAGTGGAGCTGTTTTAGTCATGCATGA
This sequence comes from Oncorhynchus keta, assembly GCF_023373465.1. Lineage (NCBI taxonomy): Eukaryota > Metazoa > Chordata > Actinopteri > Salmoniformes > Salmonidae > Oncorhynchus > Oncorhynchus keta. Next base: position 65,724,507 of record NC_068421.1, on the reverse strand, counting down.
CAACTTTTTAATATCAGCACGTAATGTTCAACCAGAGAAAAATGTTTTACATTTCTATCTTCATAATGAGGATTGGTATTGGGTGTTACTTCAGACATAATTTAGACTTCATGTGACGAGTACGTCTTCGCTTCTCAACCATCAGCCAACCACAGAACAAGATATGCGGTCTGAATTGCTTCTATTCTGTATAGATCATGCAGGCCTTTTTGGTCTGACACAGTGGAGTATCTGACTAAGTTAATTTTGTCATATGAACTATATGTGTTTAGATATGGGACTATTTTTTACTTTGAACCCTTTTTCTTCCTAATAGCCAATTGGTAGTTACAATCTTGTCTCATCGCTGCAACTACCCTACGGACTGTGGCGAGGTGAAGGTCGAGAGCCATGCGTCCCCCGAAACAAGACCCTGCCAAGCCGTACTGCTCGTTTAATCCAGAAGCCACACCAATGTGTCGGAGGAAACACCGTCCAACTGACGACCGAAGTCAGCGCCACAAGGAGAGGAGAGCACGATGAGACAAGGAAATCCTGTCCAACTGACGACCGAAGTCAGCACCACAAGGAGTCACTAGAGCACAATGAGACAAGGAAACACCGTCCAACTGACGACCGAAGTCAGCGCCACAAGGAGAGGAGAGCACGATGAGACAAGGAAACACCGTCCAACTGACGACCGAAGTCAGCGCCACAAGGAGAGGAGAGCACGATGAGACAAGGAAACACCGTCCAACTGACGACCGAAGTCAGCGCCACAAGGAGAGGAGAGCACGATGAGACAAGGAAACACCGTCCAACTGACGACCGAAGTCAGCGCCACAAGGAGAGGAGAGCACGATGAGACAAGGAAATCCTGTCCAACTGACGACCGTAGTCAGCGCCACAATGAGAGGAGAGCACGATGAGACAAGGAAACACCGTCCAACTGACGACCGAAGTCAGCGCCACAAGGAGAGGAGAGCACGATGAGACAAGGAAATCCTGTCCAACTGACGACCGAAGTCAGCGCCACAAGGAGTCACTAGAGCACGATGAGACAAGGAAATCCTGTCCAACTGACGACCGAAGTCAGCGCCACAAGGAGTCACTAGAGCACAATGAGACAAGGAAATCCTGTCCTGACAAATCCTCCCCTAACCCAGACGACGCTGGGCCAATTGTGTGCTGCCGGCTGTGTGTCATGGCCGGCTGTGACACAGCTTGGGATCGAACCCGAGGCTATAGTGGTGCCTCTGCACTGCGATGCAGTGCCTGCGACCGCTGCGCCCCTCGGGAGGCCAGATATTTGACTATATTTGACCGCAGACGTGAATGTACGAGTGATTGAATCTACATGGGCTTCAGACATTGACTGCATGCTCTAAACTAAAGCCTTGTTCACACTGCAGGCCTTAATGCTCAAATCAGTTTTGTTTTTCAAATCTGTTTTGGAATACTGACTGTCCAAACAGCAAACTACAAGTGGCCAAATCAGATTTGTGTGTGTTCCGACAGCAGTCATTTGCTGACATGGCTACAGTTAGTTGTCATAGTAACGACAGGTGTGTGCGCAGGGTTGTAAGCTGATTTAGTGGTGGTGCTCACTCAGAAGTTATGTAGCAAGCTAAGGTGACAACAATGCCTGCCATGGATGTTTCCCAGTTTCTTTGAATGTTCAAAATCATAGTGTAAGAAGGATAACTTTCAAACAAGTTCTTTTTGGCTGTCCACAGCAGTCAACTAGATAGCTGTAGCTGTTTAGCTTTCTCGCAAATTCACTTATTTGCTTGTAAACAATTAAGAGGCTGTATAGCTACCACATGTTCCTATCAAACTGTCAACAGAGTAGCTAACAAGCAACAAGATATGCCAAATAACAGTCTAAAAACCACTTGAGGGCAAATAAATTAGATTTAACTGTTCAGACACAAGTCGCATGGCCAGGAATCAGATTAATGTATGACTTCAAACCACTTACGAAGGTGGTTTGAAATGTGGATTGAAATATCTGATTCTATGTGCTTTTTGGCTGTTTATACTGCAGGAAGAATAACAAACTGGAATCGGATGTGCAAAAATAATAGGATTTGAGTCACTTCAAACGGTCCAACGTGAACACGGCTTAATAGTTTACGCTGCCCTTGCCAATCACTCCTTTCATTGGTAACAGATTTCAATAGGACACTTTGTCTTGCATCTTCTCAATTACAGTCATTTGAACTGAAACGCCCATGTTCGCCTTTTTAGAGTGAAAGTTCTCTGACTTGGGAAAGATTGCCACCTGCTGGCTCTATAATTTCAAACCACCTCTAATATTCTCGTTCTAGTTGCACTACAGTGATGCTCTTTACTCCAGTCAACACATAACTTGGTCATTTGAATGTAAAACAGTGTAATGGGCCTTGTACGTTATATTCACAATAAACAAGGGTTTTTCAACGTGGGTGTTTTCACTAATCCCCTCTGTGTTACCTAGGCCTATTCTCAGGCCTCTAAGTGCAAGTTCGTATGTGTCGTTGTGCCCATGCAGGAGCAGCCCTATGTGCCAGTGTACCACCCCACGCCCAGTCAGGCCCGCCTGGCCAGCCAGCTAACAGAGGAGGAGCAGGTCCGCATTGCCCAACGCATTGGCCTCATACACCACCTCCCCAAGGGAGTGTACGACGCTAGCAGGGACGGCTCCGAGAAGAAAATCAGAGAGTGAGTACCACCGGCAACAGCACTCAAACGCAACACATCTCCAAGCATTAAAACACTTATGTTGTAATTGTGTTGCATTAATGTGCCTCGTACTGAATGGAAATGGGCATCTGCGTATGCACATGCACATCGGGTATTTCCATGTATAAGAACCCATGAGGACCAACATGTGAAGTTCATGGGAGCCTATCAAATGAAAGCTAAGAGTTTATATTTTGGGGAAATGAAGCCATAGATACATTTTTCAACCATTTTCCATCTTAAATATTTGACATAAGTCATTTCTGGATAAACATCTACCAGAAAAAGTCAAATAAGGAATTAGAAATACATCAAAACACAATGTTGATGTAAAGACCGTTGGCAACTAACATCAACACTTATATTTAGTTTTGGAGAAATTGTTTGCCTTCTGTAAGTTTAAGAAATATTGCCTTGTGCCTTGTAAATCCATGATCAGAAACTCACATATCTATAAGATATTTTCAAATTTCTCTACCTCATGAGAGAGGATAATGAAAGTTCACAGATGTAACAAGTAGAGTTAATTAGTTATAGTGATTTTTATTTTTGTTTATGAATTATTTTGCTTATGAATTATTAAAGGTATACTTTGGTATGTTGGTATGCTAGTAGATACCCATAGACTTCTAGTCATTGCGCTAACACTAGTTAGTATTGGCTCATGAAACTACCTTGAACTTCCTTCATACTGGACACCGAGACATAAAGATGGCATCCACAAGTTCATCTGACTCTGGGGAATTAGATAAAGGGCCTCGTTGACAAAATTTCTAAGTATCCCTTTAAGTGACCTGTTACCAAATCGGTAACAGAATTACAAACAAATCTGTAATGTAATTACTGCAACTGAATCGGCTTCAATGGGAAATCATAATAGTCACAAACCACAGTTGGTTCCCCTGCTACTTGCTTCCCTTCCATGTTCAGCTCATATCTGTTTTTTCTTTCTCTTTCTGTCATCTGGTGGTCAAACCAAGAGTGTTATAACGGCCTGAGTCTAGACAACTCATCCCTCTCGCTCTCTCTCTGCTTCTCACTCTCCATTTGTCAACTTTCCTAGCTCTTACTGACACCCATGAGCACCCTCTCTTTCCATCGAATGTAACCAGCATCCGAACACTGAGCAGTGACCATCACCGGATGCCCATGGATGTTAAAAAGTAGTTGCAATTTGGTTCACCCTGGCCTTGATTTCAACGTCCACAGACAGACTAGACTGGACCCAGTCTGAACCTACCATAGGCATATGTTTCACAAGTTTGGAGAGCACAGTACAGTACACTACAGTGAGTAGAGCACAGTACAGTACACTACAGTGAGTAGAGCACAGTACAGTACACTACAGTGAGTAGAGCACATTACAGTACACTACAGTGAGTAGAGCACAGTACAGTACACTACAGTGAGTAGAGCACAGTACAGTACACTACAGTGAGTAGAGCACAGTACAGTACACTACAGTGAGTAGAGCACATTACAGTACACTACAGTGAGTAGAGCACAGTACAGTACACTACAGTGAGTAGAGCACATTACAGTACACTACAGTGAGTAGAGCACAGTACAGTACACTACAGTGAGTAGAGCACAGTACAGTACACTACAGTGAGTAGAGCACAGTACAGTACACTACAGTGAGTAGAGCACAGTACAGTACACTACAGTGAGTAGAGCACAGTACAGTACACTACAGTGAGTAGAGCACAGTACAGTACACTACAGTGAGTAGAGCACAGTACAGTACACTACAGTGAGTAGAGCACAGTACAGTACACTACAGTGAGTAGAGCACAGTACAGTACACTACAGTGAGTAGAGCACAGTACAGTACACTACAGTGAGTAGAGCACAGTACAGTACACTACAGTGAGTAGAGCACAGTACAGTACACTACAGTGAGTAGAGCACAGTAGAGTACAAGACAGTGCACTACAGTAGAGTAAAGTGCAGTACAATACTGTACAGTAGAGCACACTACTGTAGTGTACTGTATAATGTACTGTACTAAACTATACAGTACTTTACTGTAATATACTGAACTCTGCCGTACTGAACTCTACCCTACTCTACTTTATTCTGCTGTGTTGTGCTGTACTGTACTGCAGTCTATTCAACTGTGCTGCACTGTGATGTCCAAACATGTGAAACATGAGGAGAATGACATTCATATCCATAATTATGCATTTCTGTGTAATACAGATACAGGACCCATGATATAATTACGTTACCGTAAATATGTTATCGGGTGTTAATCCACTTCACTTAATGTAGTTCAAAGCCCAAAATATATTTTTTCTAACTTTTTCTAACCCCATTCTTTCTGCAGACATTTGAATCTTAATTCGGGCATATATTTAAGAGTTTTTGTAAAAACATGGTCGCTTAAAAACCTGAGGGAGATTTTACCGTAATTCTGTTACCAAAGTTGGCACCTGTACATTTCTTCCACAAAATTTGTTTTTATAAAATATTCTACGGAAATTGATCAACGTAGTTGTATGGTTTGTTAAACTTTGAAATATTTTTTGTTTGTTTGTCATACATTTTAAAGAGAAAAAAACTGGTAACGTAATTCTGTTACGGTGGAATTGTCCGATACATTACTGGTGCTGAATGTCAATTTGTAATAAATGAAAATACTGCATAGGATAAGTAGGTAGATACAACTTCTTTCTAAATCCCACATGATAGAGACGTTGTCTCCCCATCTGTGCAGGTGTGTGATTTGCATGATGGACTTTGTGTATGGAGACCCCATCCGGTTCTTGCCCTGCATGCACATCTACCACATGGACTGTATAGATGACTGGCTGATGCGCTCCTTCACCTGCCCCTCCTGCATGGAGCCAGTGGATGCTGCGCTGCTCTCCTCCTACGAGACCAACTGAGACACAACAGCACCACCGCTACCACCCCTGCACACTGTTTTGACTTACTCCCGCATTCCACCTATGCGGCCCCCTCCAGCATCCCCATGACCCACAGACAGAACCTCCAACATGGGGGAGGGTCACAGCCTCTGGGAGCAGTTGAGGGCTGTGTGGTGGTGTTGAAGGGTGCTGTGGAGGCGATGGATGGCTAACACAGAGAGGGAGCCTCTACCTTCTGGCCTGGCCTGCTGGACAGGAAAGCACAGGCTGGGGGAGGACTGTGGATACTGGTGACCAAGACTGTCTCTTACTGTCATATATCACCCTCTGTCCATAGCCAACATTTTTAACGCGTTAAAACTCTCTAGAAATACAGATATATGCAAAGATCTCTTGCAAGGAGGTGATTCACTGGCTTTCCTCTCCTTAACATTGTGTTCAAGTCAGAAGCTCTGTTCTACCAGTCCTCTTAAGAGCTCATTGGATTAGTTTTACTAATACAGAGGAGCAAACTATTAATGCACATGTACACAAATCAGAAGAACTTCCACTTATTTTCTAGCCCCAGTGGAAGAGTTCAGCATATGCTTACAAAATATTTGAATAGAAACACTTAATTTTCTCATATTCAGTAACCGCAACATGATTGTTTCAACCCAATGGTAAGGTTTGTTTTCCTGAGTTTGACACTCTATCCTTATTTGGTGAGTTTCTTAGACTAATGATCAGTCAAAAACTGATCATATTGGTCTGCTAGGGGTTGGTCGCAAGGTGTGTTCGATCAAAATACTCTTGTTTAGCACAGTCTTTCTAGACTGCACATCAACTCAAATCAAATGTATTTATATAGCCCTTCGTACATCAGCTGATATCTCAAAGTGCTGTACAGAAACCCAGCCTAAAACCCCAAACAGCAAGCAATGCAGGTGAGAAGCACGGAATAAATTAAAAATACTCACGTTTCATACCAGAGATATTCAACCTTCAATTCACCCCATTCAGAACAAGTGTCTTAGTCATATTACCAAGACCATATGATTTATCCTGTGTTTTGGTTAATCATGTCACATGACCTGGATTTTAACCTTTTCTTTTTAGCCTTTTCCAGAATTTAGATTAAATATGATAGAAATTGTCTAAGGATGGAGATGATACATCTGACATAAAAAGTTTGATGAAAAAGCTTTAAATAATGGTTGAAATCCAGGTCATGTGACATGATTAACCAAAACACAGGGCCCTAGTTCATAATGCATACACACAAGTCATTCAGTTAATTTCAATGAATTAAGTTACATGCCCTAGTGTTTATTTATTAGTTCAACATATGAATCATCAGGTTGTTGTGCAAGGGGTTTAGAAATGAGTGTGCTAACCACACCAAACCTTTAGATTTTTGTGTTCGTCTGCATCTGTCTGAGCACGTGTGTTTCCTCATCCTAATTGTAAATAATGTTGTTTTTTCAAGACTTTCCTGATTTTCATACTTAAACATAGAAAAAATCTCTAATGTATTATGATAACATGCTGGAACCTTTTACAACTATTCAATCAACACAGTTCGCTGTAACCAATAGTTAATAAATAATGGGTGTGGTTTTGATCATATTATGTTGCTGTATTTTGACTGGCTCGAATTAAATGCAAATGTTTATTTACATTTTATTTTAAATGGGGGCAAAGTATCTTTCATGTTAAGTGATCATTTTGCGACATTTAATAAAAGTATTTTAGATGTACTTTGTTAATTGAAAACCTGTTCTCTCATAGTTGGGAAAAATATGCAAATGTTCCATAAATTACTATGAAAGCATAAAATGTTGATCCATTTTGTTAGTTCGAAGTTTTTGGATGTGAAGAGCGGTATATTATCTATTTTACAAAGGAAGTCATGTCGTAACTTGTTATCACTGTTTTCTCCTCATCCCAGACATTGAATTCACCACCGCCAGCTCTCTTTGGCATTCAGAGTGCTCGTCACATTCGTAATAATTGACAGATCTTTGATTTTCTCAGTGGAGGTAGAAAACATGTCTTGAGTGATCATTAGTCCACTGTTGATACAGTCCCAAAAGGTTTTCAAGATATTGGACTTCACCAGAAGTCACCAGAAGATAGTGTTTGTGTGGATTTTTCCTTAAATCTTTTAGTGTTATTTTGATCTCCATTCAATGTGGAGTTCCATTCCCTTAGGTCTTATGAGATGGAGGTTGATTAGCTCCCAGTCTGGCATGGGACCCACATTATCTCAAAGAGATGATGGGAGTGAACATGGATCCCAGACATATATATATATATATATGCCATTTAGCTGACGCTTTTATCCAAAGCGACTTACAGTCATGTGTGCATACATTCTACGTATGGGTGGTCCCGGGAATCGAACCCACTACCCTGGCATTACAAGCGCCATGCTCTACCAACTGAGCCACAGAAGGAATGGCCTGGTCATTGCCGATAAGTTTTAAGGACACTAGAGATGGTGGGAATACTGAAAGATGAAGCAACAATGAGATTGTGTACTTGAAATTATCCACAGCCCCCAACAGCATAAATTACAGGAATGCACTGCAAGACTAGAAGATATACAGTCAAAAGTTTTAGAACACCAACTCAATCTAGGATTTTTAATACTATTTTCTACATTGTAGAATAATAGTGAAGAGATCAAAACTATGAAATAACACATATGGAATCGTGTAGTAACCAAAAAAGTGTTTAACAAATCAAAATATATTTTATATTTGAGATTCTTCAAAGTAGCCACCCTTTGCCTTGATGACAGCTTTGCACACTTGGCATTCTCTCAACCAGCTTCATGAGCTTCATGAGGTAATCACCTGGAATGCATTTTAATTAACAGGTGTGCCTTGTTAAAAATTAATTTGTGGAATTTCTTTCCTTCTCAATGCGTTTGAGCCAACCAGTTGTGTTGTGACAAGGTAGGGGTGGTATACAGAAGATAGCCCTATTTGGTAAAAGACCAAGTCCATATTATGGCAAGAACAGTTCAAATAAGCAAAAAGAAACGACAGTCCATCATTACTTAAAGACATGAAGGTCAGTCAATCTGGAAAATTTCAAGAACTTTGAACGTTTATTCATGTGTAGTTGCAAACACCATCAAACGCTATGATGAAACTGGCTCTCATGAGGACCGCCACAGGAAAGGAAGACCCAGAGTTACCTCTGCTGCAGAGGATAAGTTCATTAGAGTTATCAGCCTCAGAAATTCCAGCCCAAATATTTGTATTTTTTATTTCACCTTTATTTAACCAGGTAGGCCAGTTGAGAACAAGTTCACATTTACAACTGCGACTTGGCCAAGATATAGCAAAACAGTGCGATACAAACAACAACATAGAGTTACACATGGAATAAACAAACTTACAGTCAATAACACAATAGGGAAAAAATCTATATACAGTGTGTGCAAATGAGGTAAGATTAGGGAGGTAAGGCAATAAATAGGCTGTAGTGGCGAAGTAATTACAATTTAGCAAATAAACACTGGAGTGATAGATGTGCAGAAGATGAATGTGCAAGTAGAGATACTGGGGTGCAAAGGAGCAATAATAAATAAATAACAATATGGGGATGAGGTAGTTGGATGGTCTATTTACAGATGTGCTATGTACATGTGAGCTGCTCTGACAGCTGATGCTTAAAGTTAGTGAGGGAGATATGAGTCTCCAGCTTCAGTGATTTTTGCAATTCGTTGCAGTCATTGGCGGCAGAGAACTGGAAGGAAAGGCGGCCAAAGGAGGAAAAGGCTTTGGGGGTGACCAGTGAAATATACTTGCTGGAGCGTGTGCTACGGGTGGGTGCTGCTATGGTGACCAGTGAGCTGAGATAAGGCGGGCCTTTACCGAGCAAAGACTTATAGATGACCTGGAGCCAGTGGGTTTGGCGATGAATATGAAGTGAGGGCCAGCCAACGAGAGCATACAGGTCACAGTGGTGGGTAGTATATGGGGCTTTGGTGACAAAACGGATTGCACTGTGATAGACTGCATCCAATTTGTTGAGTAGGGTGTTGGAGGCTATTTTGTAAATGACATCGCGCAAGTCAAAGATCGGTAAGATGGTCAATTTATGAGGGTTTGTTTGGCAGCATGAGTGAAGGATGCCTTGTTGCGAAATAGGAAGCCAATTCTAGATTTAACTTTGGATTGGAGATGTTTTATGTGAGTCTGGAAGGAGAGTTTACAGTCTAACCAGACACCTAGGTATTTGTAGTTGTCCACATATTCTAAGTCAGAACCATCCAGAGTAGTGATGCTGGACGGGCGGGCAGGTGCAGGCAGCGATCGGGTGAAGAGCATGCATTTAGTTTTATTTGCATTTAAGAACAGTTGGAGGCAACGGAAGGAGAGTTGTATGGCATTGAAGCTCATCTGGAGGTTAGTTAACACAGTGTCCAAAGAAGGGCCAGAAGTATACAAAATGGTGTTGTCTGCGTAGAGGTGGATCAGGGAATCACCAGCAGCAAGAGCGACATCATTGATGTATACAGAGAAAAGAGTCGACCTGAGAATTGAACCCTGTGGCACCCACATAGAGACTGCCAGAGGTCACGACAACAGGCCCTCCAATTTGACACACTGAACTCTGTCTGAGAAGTAGTTGGTGGACCAGGCGAGGCAGTCATTTGAGAAACCAAGGCTGTTGAGTCTGCCGATAAGAAAATGCTTCACAGTGTTCAAGTAACACGGATCTCATTATCAACTGTTCAGAGGAGACTGCGTGAATCAGGCCTTCATGGTCAAATTGCTGCAAAGAAACCACTACTAAACTATACCAGTAAGAAGACGTGCTTGGGCCAAGAAACATGAGCAATGGCCATTAGACCAGTGTAAATCTGTCCTTTGGTCTGATGAGTCCACATTTTTGATTTTTGGTTCCAACCGCCGTGTCTTTGAGAGGCGCAGAGTAGGTGAACGGAGGATCTCACTTGTGGTTCCCACCGTGAAGCATTAAGGAGATGGTGTGATGGTGTGGGGTTGCGTAGCTGGTGACACTGTCTGTGATTTATTTATAATTCAAGGCACACTTAACCAGCATGGCTACCACAGCATTCTGCAGCAATACGCCATCCCACCTGGCTTGCAATTAGTGGGATTATCATTTGTTTTTCAACAGGACAATGACCCAACACACCTCCAGGCTGTAAGTGCTATTTGACCAAGAAGGAGAGTGATGGAGTGCTGCATCAGATGACCTGGCCTCCGCAATCACCCAACCTCAACCCAATTGAGATGGATTGGGATGAGTTGGACCGCAGAGTGAAGGAAAATCAGCCAACAAGTGCTCAGCATATGTGGGAACTCCTTCAAGACTGTTGGGAAAAGCATTCCAGGTGAAGCTGGTTAAGAGAATGCCAAGAGTGTGTAAAGCTGTCATTTTAGTGCCATTCTCCCCTGGGTGTAAAAGAGACCAGGAGTTGCACCAGCAGTGTTAGGAGTGTGTAGATTTGATTGATTTATTTTATTTAAACTTTATTTAACCAGGTAGGCAAGTTGAGATCAAGTTCTCATTTACAACTGCGACCTGGCCAAGATAAAGCAAAGCAGTTCGACACATATTACAACATAGAGTAAAACAACACACACATTGAAGCTGGTCTGTAGGGTTGTTAACACAGTGTCCAAAGAAGGGCCAGAAGTATACAGAATGGTGTCGTCTGCGTAGAGGTGGATCAGAGACTTCCCCAGCAGCAAGAGCGACATCATTGATGTATACAGAGAAGAGAGTCGGCCCAAGAATAGAACCCTGTGGCACCCCCATAGAGACTGCCAGAGGCCCGGACAACAGGCCCTCAGATTTGACACACTGAACTCTGTCGGAGAAGTAGTTGTTGAACCAGGCGAGGCAGTCATTTGAGAAACCAAACCAAGATACTTTGAAGAATCTCAAATATAAAATATAACTTGATTTGTTTAAACTTTTTTGGTTACTACATGATTACATGATTACATGTGTTATTTCATAGTTTTGATGTCTTCACTATTATTCTACAATATAGAAAATAGAACAAATAAAGAAAAAACATTAATGTTTTTAGTTAACCTTTATTTAACTAGGCAAATCAGTTAAGAACCATTTATTGTTTACTAAAACAGCCTTCCCCAGACAACTCTGGGCTAATTGTGTGCCCCCCTATGGGACTCACAATCACAGCCAGATGTGATAGCCTGGATTCAAACCAGGCACTTTAGTGACACCTCTTTTACTGAGATGTAGGTCCTTAGACCACTGTGCCACTCAGGAGCCTAATGAATGACTAGGTGTGTCCAAACTTTTGACTGGTACTGTATGTAAGGAGTGTTTATACAGTATGTGTGTTTGTATGGGTGCCTGTGAGAATTTTCTTTGTAAAGTATACATTTGCATATGATATGTACTACAGGCAAAAAATAAATATAAACTATGCTATGGGACATGTTTGTGTGTGATTTATTTCATGGTGTCTTAGAATAGAAACTGCTTGGTTTTAGCTAACAAATGTACTCTGGTTTGCAAACCCTTCAATCACAAGCAATGTGTGTTGTTTCTACAAAATGTTATCCTTACATTTCCGGAATTAACCAACCAACCAACAGTTGCACATTGTGAACTTGTAATTGAAAATATGTCCAGTAGAGGGACATGATATTAATTATAAACTTGCATCCATTGTCAAAACACAACCAATATTTCGAACAGAGTATAAAAAAATATTTTAAAAGTGAAAAGAAAAACAACATTCACAATTGCTTTACACAAGACATTGACCTATTCGGTGCAGTGTCCAACTCAGAATTGTAGCACACTTTTATACGTAGACAGAGCCAAGTAGTAATCCTAAAGTAGTATTCAAGTAGAAAACGATAATACATCTGTGTACGTGAGGATTTACATTTTCTACACAATCTGCTTACTGATCCTCCCTGCAGCCATGCGCCACACTGAGAAAGTCTTTGGGAGGAAGCTGCCTTTGATGAAGGCCCTCTTGTCACTCTCCCTAACCAGAATACACTGCTGAAAGAAATAGGAAGTATATATATATATATCTCCCTAACCCTGTTGTGGTTAGGTGTTCTTTGGCTGCAAACACTTTTTTTTCTGAATCATCTCTTGAGAACAAAAGGGAAATATATCTTTGCCATATCTATGAGAAAGGTAACACATTCAAATTCCAGTGTAGATAGAGGTCATGTTCCAAGAGTTGGGGATGACACAGAGGTCAAAGGCTCTCTGGACACTATTTTCATGTCAAAAAGGTTTTTAGTCCCCTACTCCCCTGGGTGTAAAGAGACCAGGAGTTGCACCAACAGTGTTAGGGGTGTGTAGCTGTTGATCAACTCTTAATGCAGTGGGCCACAGGGCAACTTAGTGAGACAATCCTGTGAGGAAATCAGACAGTAACAGAGGATGAGATCGTACATTGTGGCTTTCTCTCTTTCTCTCTCTCTTGTTCTTTATTTTTTTCTCACTCTCCCCCGCCACCCCCCCTCTCTCTCTCTCTCTGGGATCTAGCTGATTGTGAAAAACATTCAGTGCCAGTTGAAATGTTTGTTGACTTTCGTCACCTTGAACCCTGGATAATGACTAGACAGCCCACATCTTACTGGAACTAAATGTCTCCCTTGTAAAGACACTATATGTGTCTCAGTGGGCCTATTACTGGTTAAATAAAGGTTAATTAAATTAAATTGAATAAAATGATTGTTCCACTGCTTTGTGTTTGGATAGAATCGACTGACTCAGTTGCAGAGGCAATGAAACAGCTATAAAGGAAGGAGACATAAGGGGTGACACTTGTACGAGGGTGAGTGAGAGAATGGTCAAAATAAGGTACTGATAAGAACAATGAATCATAGTGATGTCTAAAGATATGGGGAAAATAAACATTTTATTTATTATTATTTATGATTAATCAGCCCATGTGGATTCTCAGTCAGGGTTATCAATGTATTTTCTATCCAAATCATGTTTAGGGCCATCACTTTTAGATGCGACTTCCTTCCAATGCCCACCAGAAGTTCTCTTAATACTGTATCATATTTCATATTCGTCATGCCCCCCCCCCGCGCGCTCAAGTTGTGGAAAACTGTAGGACAGTGCAGAATTGCCTGAAAAACAGCCTATTTAAAATCCATAACCATTATACACGTTCTGACATCCTTTAATGGACAGGAATCCAACATTTGTAATTTCAAACCATATCAAATCTAGCCTACATCTGAACCGACTGCGCTGCAGGACAACGGTGAAGATTAACTGATAATTACATTCAATCGGATACCTACCTGACTACTTGTGTCTTAGTGACTGTATCCCGATTTATTAAAGTAGTCTCTTCGCTTTGCTTGCAATAATTATTAAACTTGTTTAAGCGACAACACGATGAGATGCACACAACCAGGAAGAAGCCAAATAAATAGTTATATTAGCTATTACATAGCCATTCACAGTTTGACTACACTGATATGTATGCAGTGTGTTTTCTTCTGATAAATATTGACGTTTTCTCGCTTTTGAAAGAAAAATAACATTGCCATTCAAAGCGCCAAAATTCGAAAATATGACCGTCGGACAAAAAAAGGACATGTTCCTCCTACTCACCTAACGGTTGTAGGCTATGCTTTTGCATTTCTCCATGTGGCATGCACAAGCGTGTGACTGTTTTAAGTTCGTGTTTTAATGTTCATTGCACTGTCCATTTGCAAAGGAATAACAATATATATACAAAAATTATGTAAGAATCGCCTGTTTCAGTGGTGAGTGGCCTATAATTTCATGCAGATATTATTAGTGTTGGTTATATATCAAATAATGTTGTCTAACATGTCATAATCGCATCTGAAGTATCCTATAAGTATTACTGTAATTGTAAGTGAGGCATGCCGAGATTATGTCCTGATTCAAAATCTGTTTGAATGTGAAATGAGGATGGCCTAAAGACAGACGTGTCTATAGAAGGCTTGAATAGCCCCATAAAATAAAGCAACTCTATAGTCACAGCAAAACTAACATTATGTGATTTCATAATCACACTGATATTACTAGACACTCAATTCAGAAGTAACGGGGATGTCATATAGCCCATGTTTGGATATGAGTAACAATATTTGCAGCATTTTTCATTTTGAACACTATGTAGGCAATTTACGCTCCAGCTCAGATATTTAATTCCAATATATAGGCCTACTTTCAATAGCCTATATTTTCTTCTAATGACTGAGTAAAGGAAAGGCTATAGTGTAATGCAAAATGATTCATGTAGGTGCATTTATCACAACTGTAGTGCTGAGTAGCCTCGGCTATCATGAAAGCATAGGGATCTAGATAAAAAGGTCAAATGCTAAAAGAAAAACGACAACAATCGAATAATCAGTGGACAACTGAATTTATTCGTCTCATAAATGACAACAGTGCAAAACATTGATTAGCAATATTCAAATAAAAGACAATACAGAAAAATGACGGCCGTCTACATTCTATTTAAACCTAATTTTGACCTGACACGCCAATCAGAAAATGAAACAAACAGGTTAAACAATGCAGACCTGTCGTCAGTTGCTGTCTTTGGTACAAAATAAAACGTCAATATTAGCAAACGCATGCTTTCACAGTTCATTACAAAATGTACTTGTTTCCCTATTTACAAAGTGCAAATAAAATCGAAGAGAATCGCCACATCAGTCAGGCTACCATTAGATTGGTAATTTATTACCAATGGTATGCATGGAAAAGGAGAAGAAAGGTATAGGCTACAGCTTTTTAGTCAAAATATCATGAGTTTAATTAACCGTTGCAAATGGGACAAAATAAGATATTTGCTATGGTGCATAAGAGTACAATGGATGAAGAGGGTCATATTTTTAAATTGTTACAGTCTAGAGAAGTTAAACGATACAATGTTGTTCCTCGTTTCATTTGAAATGGTCGGTATAGCCTACTAAACCCATCTCAAATTCAGTTATTATATTATTGGGATTGAATTGAAAGACAAATTCCTCTTCACTTTAACCAGCCATTAGGCTTACATTAGGCAACATCCCAAAACGCAAGATCATGTTGCCGCTCGAGATGTTGAGTTGTTAGGGAAATGTTGTGGGCCTAAAAGTTTTTAATGGATTAAAATTATTGTTATAGTTCCAGTGGCATATAATCTTGTCACATTTGTTTCGCAATGGAGCAAACTGGAGTCAAAACCTATATGGAATGTGTTCTTATCAGGTTACAAGGAAACGTAACTCGACCTGAGTTCATGATAGTCTTTATGGTTGAAATTGAGGCTATCATGTCTGAAAACATCCAAACACATTGTAACAAAGGAGAGGTAGATTACATGTTTGCTACTCTCTCTCCACCTCTTTATCCCAGTCAGGATTGTCCCATGTATATTCATAAATTCATGTGCGCCTGAATGTATAGCGCAATGGATATTCTATTGTTCATAGTCGCCAAATCATAAGGTGTATGGCCTCCGGAGTTGTGCCTTGCGGCGTCCTTCGTACAACCAACAAGGAGCTGAACCACGTCAAGATAGCCTTCTCTTGCGGCTAGATGCAATGGAAGATTGCCGTCGTTGTCCAAGAGGTTGACGTCTGCGCCATGATCTATCAGGACGCGTAGGGTGTCCACGTATCCATCCCTTGCAGCATCATGAGTGATAGTGAGACCCCTGACATGGTCGCGCACATTTGGATTTGCGTTAGCCCTTAGCAGCGCCTCCGCGATGGCTGGGTTACCAAGTTTCATCACCTGTAAAATATAATGAGAAGAGGTTATAGAGCAGGATAATTACACACAAGTAATAATATAAAGACAAAATGTACCCTATAGGAAGTCAAAGCTACAGTTTTAATATAAAATATAAATCCTTTAGGGATATGTTGCAGAGACACAGGTCTAGATTTACACCTATGTTTTCAAAAGGAATGATCCAAAATAAATCGTACCCACAAAAAGATTTATCAGTCCTGGGATATAAATGATTATCTTCAACTTTTTAAAATTCTTCTTCAGACCTAAATGCTTCAGACCAATTACCGTCTGATAAACAGAGTACACTTAATGAAATCATAGAGCCTTAGTTGATCATCGGTATTTAACTAAGTTTCATGATAGGCCTATATATTTTTCATTTGGAAGAGAGGAGCGATACGAATAGCTCATTACAGTTTTGTGGCAGTTTTTTGTTTGACACAGTGTTGTGTCATAGGCCTACTTAGATGATCTTTAAACAAAAAATAAGGTCAAGCTTTGAGCGCTTTGAATAAAGTATGCCAATTTGTAAATTGTCATTATACATTCAACCGGCTAAAACACTTTTCTTTTAGCATTTTCATCTGTGCCCTGTGCCCTATGACATGGTAAGAGATTAGCCTATCTGAAAATCTATGCAGCTTGGTCATATGAACAGGCTGTCCAAATCAACCAAGTCTTTCACAATCTGCAATGTGTTCGTTTTTCATATTAGTTTGATTGTGTAACTTGACAAAACAATAAACGGTAGTTTACATTCCTATAGCAAACATAGCATGTTGGGACTCCCATGTGGTACAAAGGAAGTTATTCAAAGGTATCGGTCAAGGAGGTAACAATACAAGCAAAGCAATACCGTATAAGTTCTCAACCACCATAATTGAAGTATGAGATGAAAAAACATATAATTTTAACTATATTTCTATAAATCGAGAAATATTCTTGTTGAAAACTATTAACGTTTTCATAGGCCTATTTGAGTGTGCATGCGGGCCCAAAGTGCATGGGGTCATGCAGGGTCTTGATGTTTCTATCTTATTTTCTTATCACTACTGATCAATGATCAGGCACACATTATTCTTTAAAAAACAACATAATCACATTATTCAACGAGTTTTCATAGTGAACCCATGTGATTCACCATCTTCATTAAGAAATGTAAAGCTGCTAAACTTTTAGCCTTCAAAATGTGTAAAACAACAATATTACATTGCATTTAGAGTGTTGTATTCTGTATTTCACGTCTCTGGTAAATCATATATAAATCATTAATCTACATTGTTTTTTTTAGTGGTTCAGATAGTGCTACTAAATTAAGGCCTATAAATCACTTTAAAGCCCTCTAATTCCACAAATCATACAATACAATTATGACATCCAACATAGTAGTCTATGCTTTATAAGGCCTTGAAAATCACTTGGATTTTTAAAAGTAAATCCAAGTTACAGAAATTGTATAGCCTCTTAATACTTTTACCACTTTGTCACCAAAGCACACCGTTCAGTCTATTTGACATGATGTCAATGCACAAATATGCTAATATGTTGTAGTTTAAGTTGAAATCGATCATATAACTTCTGAATAGACCGAATAATGAATTTATAGATTTAGGCTTCATATAAAATGCTTTACCAACCTGTAACGGTGTCCTGCCGAATACATTGTTTGCATTAACATCTGCTCCGTTCTGTAATAACATCTCAACTTCTGCCAAGTCTCCTCTCGCAGATGCACTGCTCAGTCTGTTTGCCTCTCCAGTCATTCTTGGTGGACGAAAACAATAAAGAGAATAGGGTTATATAATACAGGTTAAAAACCTTGATAGGCCTCCTCTGTATGTGCTTGATTTTGGTTGTAAGTCTTGGTTGTGACACAAGGCACTGCTAAAGTGTAGTAAATAGTCTGTAGCCCTCTGAAAGAAATTGGTAGGCTACACTGCCAGGGTCCGCCTCCCTTTTTAATGCCATCCCACTGTAACAACTCGCTTCGGCACGGAAAACAACAGGGATGTCACGCCATTTCTAACTCAAATTCATGGTCATCATCACCTTCCTTAAAAATATAGATTTTCATCACGTTGGATTGGTGTATGGGATTTCCAATAGTGGACCAAGACGCACGAAGTTGAAAAATGTCAAACTAATTCCAATCGCCCAGTTGCAGAATTGACGTTCATACTTATTATTGAACCCTGTTCACGTGCAGTCGGTAACATTTGAGATTCTAAAATAGAGTTCATGGATATTCCCCATGTTTATGTATAGGCTAGACCGGTGTTATTCCAGATGATTTTACCAAACTCTGCAGGTAGCATAGCCTACCCTCATAAGATTTTAACCTATAGCCTGATAATGTTTTCTAAATGCAGAGAGAGGGGGGTATGTCCATGAAATGATATCATCCAACAGTTACAACGCATTAGGCTACAACTCACATTCAATGTCCAATTCGACCTTGAGTAAAAACCCATTAAACTATTCTGTTTCATAGACAGCCTACTCCGTTCGATAGTCTACTTCACTCTGGGACTGACAATATAGGTTAGCCTACAGGTGCAACTCCCCAAAATGCTGGTCTGCTGTTCTCAAAAGCGTTGCTTTTGTCCTGCAACTGTATCCATGGCTGCCGTTTCGATAAGGGCTTGCAACTTTGTAGCGTCTGATTGCCGATTTGCTCCCTCACCAGTCCCGGATGAGAAAGAGAAGAAAAAATATTCTGACAACGTTAGGTTATCCAATGACATTTGGAGAGATGCTTGTTCAGACTTTTATGTAAACTTCCCGCCCATTTTCAAATGATGAAACTTGGTCTGGATATCGTCCTTCTTTTGGTTCAATAATAGTAAAGCGTTTGTTCAGACAGTGCGCGGGAACAGTTTCGTCATTTGATAAGCAACGTTCTCTTCTTCCACTTAGCACAATGTAGCAGTATAGGCGACCATCTGTTACAATTAAAATATTTAGACTACTAAACTTTTGTAAAGGTGGGTAAATCAATAAAAAAATCAACCACACCACGGAGTTTACGGGATTTAGTAGCGTTTCAAGTTCAGCCTGCAATAGGCATATGCCGGGTAGGTGTAGCCTAGTCGTGTAGGAATATTAAACAGAAAAGCTTACACGATTTTCGATTTATAGCCTAGACTTGATATAACATCCCCTACTTACTAGATACAACACCTCAGCATCAGTTGTTGAATGAGTTCACTCATTCGATTGGTTGGCAGTCAATATTTAGACGGGGAAAAAACGCTGGTTTTGACATAACTTATTTTTGAAATACAGAGCCATACGCCCACATAACAGTCGATGAGAGCAAGAGAAGGAGGGCGGGACAAAAAAAGACTGCAGTTGTGACGATAGCCTGGGCTTCTTTCCCGGTTGTAAAATAACATTTTCATAACCGAAAAATGCCACGACGTGTTGCTCTAGAACAGTTAATATTGCTTTCTGGTTAGTTTCGGTAGCGCTCTATGGGAAAGACAACAACGATAACCTAAATCATAAGCATTATTCTTTTGCTATGAGGTCTGTATGGCTAGATTATGTATTGAAAGCTCAGTCTTTATCATTTCAACACCCCTTTGATAAAATGAGGGATGGAAAATATTCATAGGCAGAGCTAGGATGCAATAATTGATATTCCATGAGATTGATAATTTTAACAATACTTTGAAATCTATTGCTTTTAACCTACATTGTTAAAAGGCTCAATTGACAATAAAAAAACAACCGTACATTCTGCGTTACGATGGGGGGCAGCTGCAGGGCCTATCACACTAAGCACGGACCGACGCAGACGTCTTTTGGATGTATTTCTTTGGTCCTATCTCGACCACCCGTCTTTTTTTATTTATTTTATTGGCGCGGTCCGAACCCGCCTTGATTTCAACGTTCATAGATTTCTATGTTTGCTTAATCTTTGGTCCGATTCGGACCGACCTATATTTACCGAGGTAAAGTTGGTTTTATATTCACACATTCGGACATTCAACAGACATTCAACAGACAATTCAACAGACATTCAACAGACATTCAACTGACATTCGCCAAAATCCATTTAAAAATGTAAAAATCAATAACTAATTCATCGTTTGTCACGGAATCATCAAACTAGATAAGATTTATTCTATAAATGTCTTGCATACGTTTACAATCTTTGTTTTGAGTAGAAATTCCAGTTTTGACTTGATAGAAATACATACAATCTAGAAAAATGCCATTTAAAGCGGTATAAATCAATAACTAATTCACCGTTTGTCACAGAAACATCAAACTATGTATGATTTATTCTATAATGGTCTAGCATACTTTTACAACTTTTGTTTTGACTAAAAATTCCAGTTTGGATTTGATAGAAGGCATGTAGTCTGTCTAGGTCAAAGTTCTAACGAGTCTGTTATACCCTATTAGAAGGGGCCTGGCATGAACTTTTGCATCTTCAGTCATATTCAATTTGATTACAGGAAAAAACTATGGGATGAAGGGGTCAGGCCTGCCTAACCAAGAAGACAGGTGGACATGGACATTCCACAGGGGACATAAGGACAACGAAGAGTGAACAATAACATACACTACCATTCAAAAGTTTGGGGTCACTTAGAAATGTCCTTGTTTTTGAAAGAAAAGCTATTTTTTTTGTCCATTAAAATAACATCAAATTGATCACAAATACAGTGCATACATTGTTAATGTTGTAAATGACTATTGTAACTGGAATATCTACATAGGCCTACTGAGGCCCATTATCAAATCAATCTTTATTTGCCACATGCGCGGAATACAAGTGTTGACTTTACCATGAAATGCTTACTTAGAAGCCCTTAACCAACAGTGAAGTTCAAGAAGAAGAAAATATTTTCCAAGTAGGTTAAAATAAAAAGTAATAATAAAAAGTAACACAATAAGAATAACAATAACAAGGTTATATACAGGGGCACCAGTACCGAGTCAGTGTGCAGGGGTACAGGCTAGTTGAGGTAATCTGTACATGTAGGTGGGGGCGAAGAAACTATGCATAGGTAACAAACAAACAGCGAGTAGCAGCAGTGTACAAGGGGGGGTGTCAATGTAAATTGTCCAGTGGCGATTTTTATGAATTGTTCAGCAGTCAAAAGGCTTGGGGGTAGAAGCTGTTGAGGAGCCTTTTGTTCCTAGACTTGGTGCTCCGGTACCGCTTGCCGTGCAGTAGCAGAGAAAACAGTCTATAACTCGGGTGACTGGAGTCTCTGACAATTTTATGGGCTTTCCTCTGACACCACCTATTATATAGGTGCTGGATGGCAGGAAGCTTGGCCCCAGTGATGTACTGGGACGTTCGCTCTACCCTCTGCACCGCCTTACGGTCAGATGCCAAGCAGTTGCCCTACCAGGCAGTGATGCAACCTTGTCAGGATGCTCTCGATGGTGCAGCTGTAGAAACTTTTGAGGATCTGGGGGCCCCGACCAAATCTTTTCAGTCTCTTGAGGCAAAGTCATTATTATGTGTCGGGTGATTAGTTGACGCTTCTTGTGTGCTTGACATCACTCCGAGCCCTTACCAAAACACAAAACAATGGCAGACAATTTCTCTCACCTTGGATCTAAAACCAGTAGTAGCTAACCACCAACTTCAATGACAGTTATCTTAAAATTAAAAGACACATCTAATATTCCCACTGTCACGGCTTCTATGAGTAGTGGGTGGAGGAGTCAGGCGCAGAGAGCAGAGTTAGTTCAAATGTGGGTCTTTATTCCAGGAACAGAGTAACGGTCACGCCAAACACACGGGCGCATAAATAACCAAGTCCAAGAAACAGAACAAAACCTTCCAGAAAAAGGAATCCACATAAATCCACACACATTAACAGAAAAACAAGCCCGCACAAAAGCAGGCGGGAATACCGGGTTTAAATAGCCCAAAACAAAACCCAAACAAGAAACAGGTGAAACTAATCAGACAAAACAAACTGAAACAGAAAAGGGGATCGGTGGCAGCTAGTAGGCCCGGCCACGACGACCACCGAGCACCACCCGAACAAGAAGAGGAACCATCTTCGGCAGAATTCGTGACAGTACCCCCCTCCCCCCCTGACACGCGGCTCCCTCAGCACGCCGACCCCGGCCTCGAGGGCGACGCGGAGGGTGAGGCGCAGTCCACGATGTTCTGCAGGCCCCTCACCCGGTGTCTCGAGTCCAGAATAGCTTGTACCGTGTACGCCGGGGACCCCTCGATGTCCGGAGGGGGCTGAGGGAACTCCGGCACCTCACCTTCTTGTAGGGGACCAGCTACCACCGGCCTGAGGAGAGACACATGAAACGAGGGGTTAATACGATAGTAAGACGGGAGTTGTAATCTATAACATTTAGGATATAATGTTTATCCTCCTCAGGACTTTAAATGGCCCCACACACTGCGGCCCCAGCTTCCGGCAGGGCAGGCGGAGGGGCAGGTTTCGGGTCGAGAGCCAGACCCTGTCCCCTGGTGCGAACACAGGGGCCTCACTGCGGTGGCGGTCAGCACTCTTCTTCTGCCGTCCACCAGCCAGGGCTCCTTAGAGCGCTGCACCCACTCCTCCACCGCAGGAGCTTCGGTCTGAATGGCGACATGTTCGTGGAGGAGTGGCGGAGTGAGTTCTGTGCCACCTCTGCCCATGGGACGTACCTCGCCCATTCTCCTGGCCGGTCCTGGCAATACGATCGCAGAAACCTACCCACTTCCTGGTTCACTCTCTCCCCCTCCCCATTACTCTCGGGGTGATAACCAGAGGTCAGGCTGACCGAGACCCCAGACGTTCCATAAACGCCCTCCAAACTCGTGAACGTGAACTGGGGACCCCGATCAGATACAATGTCCTCCGGCACCCCGTAGTGCCTGGAAGATGTGGGTAAATAGAGCCTCCGCAGTCTGTAGGGCCGTAGGGAGACCAGGCAATGGGAGGAGATGGCAGGACTTAGAGAACCGATCCACAATGACCAGAATGGTAGCGTTTCCTTGAGACGGGGGAAGATCGGTAAGGAAGTCCACCGACAGATGAGACCAGGGCTATTGTGGAATAGGGAGGGGCTGTAGCTTCCCTCTAGGCAGGTGCCTAGGAGCCTTACTCTGGGCACACACCGAACAGGAGGAGACATAGAGCCTCACGTTCTTAGCTAAGGTGGGCCACCAGTATTTCCCCCTAAGACCCCGTACTGTCCTCGCAATACCTGGATGACCTGAAGAGGGTAGTGTGTGAGCCCACCGAATCAATTGATCACGGACACCAAGCGGCACGTACCTGAGACCGGTAGGATCATGTGAGGGCACAGGTTCCAACCACAATGCCCACTCGATGTCCGCATCGATCTCCCATACCACCGGTGCCACCAGCCTAGAAGCTGGAAGGATGGGAGTAGGATCGATGGAACGGTCCTCAGTGTCATAGAGACGGGACAGCGTGTCGGTCTTAGTGTTGAGGGAACCTGATCTATAAGAGATTGTGAATCTGAATCGGGTAAAGAACATGGCCCACCTAGCCTGACGAGGATTCAGTCTCCTTGCCGGCCGGATATACTCCAGATTGCGGTGGTCAGTCCAGATGAGGAAAGGGTGCTTAGCCCCCTCAAGCCAGTGTCTCCACACCATTCAGGGCTTTCACCACACAGCTAACAACTCCCGGTCCCCCACATCATAGTTTCGCTATGAGAGCTTCGGCTCTCGCGTTCTGACTTTAGTTCCTTTGTTATGTATTTGTTTTAGTTTGGTCAGGGTGTGAGTTGGGGTGGGTAGTCTATGTTCTTTTTTCTATGTTGTGGTTTTGTGTTTGGACTGGAATGGTTCTGTCACGTTCTGACCTTAATTTCCTTTGTTTTGTCTTTATTTAGTATGGTCAGGGCGTGAGTTGGGGTGGGCAGTCTATGTTTGTGTTTCTATGTTTTTTCTATTTCTGTGTTTGGCCCGATATGGTTCTCAATCAGAGGCAGCTGTTTATCGTTGTCCCTGATTGAGAACCATATTTAGGTAGCCTGAGTTTCACTGTTGGTTTGTGGGTGTTTGTTTCCGTGTGTGTGTTTGTCACCACACGGTACTGTTTCGGTTTGGTTATTTCACGTATTCATTTATTGTTTTTGTATTTCATAGTGTTCAGTGCTTTTCTTCTTAAAATCGTCATGAACACTTACCACGCCGCATCTTGGTCCGATCCTTACTCCTCTTCAGACGAAGGGGAGGAAATCTGCCATTACAGGTTCTCATTCGTTGTCTCTGATTGAGAACCATACTTAGGTAGCCTTTTCCCACCTGTGTTTTGTGGGTGATTATAGTTATATTATATTATTATTTTAGTGTTTTCTGCACCTTTCACAGGACTGTTTCGGTTTTCGTTTATTTCACGTTGTTATTTTGTATTTTCAGTGTTCAGTAAAATAAACATCATGAACACATACCACGCTGCACATTGGTCCAACATTTCATACTCCTCGTCAGAGGAGGACGAAGAATTCCGTTACACCCGCACAAAAGCAGGCGGGCATACCGGGTTTAAATAGCCCAAAACAAAACCCAAACAAGAAACAGGTGAAACTAATCAGGCAAAACTAACTGAAACAGAAAAGGGGATCGGTGGCAGCTAGTAGGCCGGCGACCGCTGAGCACCGCCCGAACAGGAAGAGGAACCATCTTCGGCAGGACTCGTGACACCCACACCCCAATAACATTGTTGCCGAGGTGGGCTTGTTAGTTAGCTACAGGGTTTGAGTCACCTCAGCCATTTTTTACCTTTATTTAAGTAGGCAAGTCAGCTAAGAACAAATTCTTATTTCCAACGACAGCCTACCCCGGCCAAACCCGAACGATGCTGGGCCAATTGTGTGCCGCCCTATAGGACTCTCAATCACAGCCGGATGTGATACAGCCTGGATTCAAACCAGGAACTGTAGATGCTGTGCCTTAGGAACCCATAGACATAGGCTTCAGGAGCTAGCTGGTTAGATATGATTCCACCACGGGCAACAACTGGCGACAAGTTCGTTTTCAGACAAATATGTTCAACTCATAGTGTATCCACTGACCACTACATTAAGAAGGATAGCTAAATTACTAAAATGTTACTGGCAAACGAATCGTGATTTCATATTCTTTGATACATTTGGTTTAACTTGCTCATATCGAGTAACAGACAGTTTGTGGAAAGGTAAAAATAACAATAAGTGGACTAGTTTTATGAATCGGACAGGGAAACTAAAATAGATATGTAGCTAGCTGGTGAGGGTTTCATTTATTCTCCAGTTAATTAAGCTGAAGCTGGGTTTCCCGAGTTGTTCGGTACTTCTATATCTGCATTGCTTGCTGTTTGGGGTTTTAGGCTGGGTTTCTGTATAGCACTTTTTGACATTGGCTGATGTAAAACAGTGCTTTATAAATAAATTTGATTGATTGACTTACTGCTTATGCTGGCAAGCAAGCTAAACAGACGGCTCTGCAGCGTATCTGTGTGATGTCACACACCCTAGAAGGCTCAACCAATCACCCACCATAAGTCATGAATAATAATATTTTTGTAGGAGTATTTTTCTCCGCTCTGCTGACCAGTATTTTTCTCCACTCACACAGGAGTAATAAAGGCCTAGTGCACTAATTTGGTGGCCCAAAAATGTTTTAAATATATTTTTTCAATATATATTTTAGCATTTTGATTTATCAGGGTGCTGCATCACACTCAGCACTGCCTACTTCCCCGCGGCTATGCATTGGAAAGGAGGAAATTGCCTATGTTAGCATCCCTATTTGTCAGACTTTTATGTAGGATTAATAACCTAGCCTACGTAATTCCAGTGGTGGAAAACTACTCAATTGTTCAAGAAAAGATAGGAAAATGACTCAAGTAAAAGTGAAAGTCACCCAGTAAAATAATACTTGAACAAAAGTCTAAAAGTATGTGGTGGTGGAAAAGTACAACATTGTCATACTTCAGGTGAATTCAGAAAGAGCGGGACATCATATAAACTGGGACAGCTTAATCCTGACACGTTTATTTCTTGGTCTGACATAAAACATCTTGTTGTTTCTAAACCACATGACCAAAATTACATTCCTTCATTGGTGTGACATCATAGAGGGCCGGAAGCTCACCCGGCTCAGTGACAGCTGTTTTTCTGTTTTGATGTTAAGGTTATAAAACGGTAATAAATAATGCACTGTCCCAGATTGTGATGTAAATGTGCATACTATGAACTGGTCAATCAAAACACATAAAAGAGTTGCCAATATTAGGTTTCAATTTTGTCATTCTGTTTTTTTTTTGTCATCCCACTTTACCATCCATAGTTAGCTAAAGTAAAAGAGCATGGAATAGCTCAAGTGGGACAGACTTACAGTATAAGCTTTTCCAGTTCACATTACATTACCCTGTACTTAGGTTAGGCAGAACTCGGGTTCTTGTAGTACTATTCATGT
The DNA here is from genome assembly GCF_023373465.1 of Oncorhynchus keta. Classification (NCBI taxonomy): domain Eukaryota; kingdom Metazoa; phylum Chordata; class Actinopteri; order Salmoniformes; family Salmonidae; genus Oncorhynchus; species Oncorhynchus keta. The sequence continues at coordinate 65,697,765 of NC_068421.1, read as the reverse complement.
ATTTCTTGTACTGTTATTGTCACGGCTGGCTGAAGGACTGGACCGAGGTGCAGCATGGTAAGCGTACATTTGAACTTTATTTAAAAATGACTCCGACAAAACGAAGAACAAAAAAAACAACCGTGAAGCTTTGGGCTATGTGCCCTGAACAACTACAAAGTTAACATCCCACAAAACAGGTGGGGGGAAAAGGGTACCTAAGTATGGTTCTCAATCAGAGACAACGATAGACAGCTGTCCCTGATTGAGAACCATACCAGGCCAAGACATAGAAATACAAAACATAGAAACAAGGACATAGAATGCCCACCTTAATCACACTCTGGCCTAACCAAAATAGAGAATAAAAAGCCTCTCTATGGCCAGGGTGTGACAGTTATTTGAGTGAATTCAGAAAAAGTGGGACACTTTTTGCGTTTCTGTCTTTTGTAACTACTTCCGACATCTAGCCAACATATTAGCCCAACACATGATAGATTTCTGAAATTGTCAGATGTTTCCTAATAACACACAATTGAATTGAATGTTGTCCCAGTTGATCTAACCTGCTTGATCTAGTCTACCGAATGCAAACTGAAAATAGGATTTTGACTCAGTGTACACATGCCTCCTGTGAATATGATATCAACATTTACTTTGTGTGTGATTAGGAAACATCTCGAAGATTTCAGAAATGTATCACGTGTTGGGCTAATATGTTGTATAATGTCGAAGGAGGTTACAGAAGACTGAATTGCAAGAAGTGTCCCACTTATTCCGTATTCCCCCGACATCAAATTCTTTATATTAAGCAAACCAGACAGCACCATGTTATTATTTTTTAAATTACAGACAGCCAGTGGCACATTCCAACACTCAGACATTATTTACAAACGCAGTATTTGTGACCGCCAGATCAGAGGCAGTAGGAATGACAACGAGTTATATTGATACGTGTGAATTGGACCATATTACTGTCCTGCCTGAGCCTCTAGGTGTCAGGGAAAATGTGTGGGAGTAAAAAGTACATATTTTCCTAACCTCTTAGGCAAAATTGGCAAAATAGACATACCCAAAAGTAACTGCTATTCATGTGTAATTGCATGATTCTGACATGCCAAAACTTGGTATATTTGGAAAGAAGATATCTGGGAGATTCTGAGGAAATTATGAGAAGGTAGATATGAGTTACACAGTTCAGAATACACAAGATCAAGCACACACAAAGTAACCATTTTTTTATTTTGAAAGTAATCTTTAATTGACAACCTATCAGTGAATTATTGATGCCCAGAGCTGGAAACACATCAGATGGCTTCCACAACATGTGAACAATATCAGGAAAAAATGGGATTGATAGAATTAACAACTAGAAATGGGTAGTTGTTTTTCGTAAGTGGTGTCAGGTGTGGTCACAGGACGTTTCAAAGTGTCCCTAAACCTCTCCAAATCAAATTGAATCAAATGTTATTGGTCACATACACGTATTTAAATCAAATCAAATGTATTTGTCACATACACATGGTAAGCAGATGTTAATGCGAGTGTAGCGAAATGCTTGTGCTTCTAGTTCCGACAATGCAGTAATAACCAACGAGTAATCTAACTAACAATTCCAAAACTACTACCTTATACACACAAGTGTAAAGGGATAAAGAATATGTACATAAAGATATATGAATGAGTGATGGTACAGAGTGGCATAGGCAAGATGCAGTAGATGGTATTGAGTACAGTATATACGTATACATATGAGATGAATAATGTAGGGTATGTAAACATTATATTAAGTAGCATTGTTTAAAGTGGCTAGTGATATATTTTACATCAATTCCCATCATTAAAGTGGCTGGAGTTGAGTCAGTGTGTTGGCAGCAGCCACTCAATGTTAGTGGTGGCTGTTTAACAGTCTGATGGCCTTGAGATAGAAGCTGTTTTTCAGTCTCTCTGTCCCAGCTTTGATGCACCTGTACTGACCTCGCCTTCTGGATGATAGCGGGATGAACAGGCAGTGGCTTGGGTGGTTGTTGTCCTTGATGATCTTTATGGCCTTCCTGTGACATCAGGTGGTGTAGGTGTCCTGGAGGGCAGGTAGTTTGCCCCCAGTGATGCGTTGTGCAGACCTCACTACCCTCTGGAGAGCCTTACGGTTGTGGGCGGAGCAGTTGCCGTACCAGGCGGTTATACAGCCCGACAGGATGCTCTCGAATGTGCATCTGTAGAAGTTTGTGAGTGCTTTTGGTGACAAGCCAAATTTCTTCAGCCTCCTGAGGTTGAAGAGGCGCTATTGCGCTGTCTGTGTGGGTGGACCAATTCAGTTTGTCTGTGACGTGTACGCCGAGGAACTTAAAACTTACTACCCTCTCCACTACTGTCCAATCGATGTGGATAGGGGGGTGTTCCCTCTGCTGTTTCCTGAAGTCCACAATCATCTCCTTAGTTTTGTTGACGTTGAGTGTGAGGTTATTGTGTGGTTATTGTGTGGTTATTGTGTGACACCACACTCCGAGGGCCCTCACCTCCTCCCTGTAGGCCGTCTCGTCGTTGTTGGTAATCAAGCCTACCACTATTGTGTCGTCCGCAAACTTGATGATTGAGTTGGAGGCGTGCGTGGTCATGCAGCAATGGGTGAACAGGGAGTACAGGAGGGGGCTGAGCAAGCACCCTTGTGGGGCCCCAGTTTTGAGGATCAGCGAAGTGGAGGTGTTGTTTCCTACCTTCACCACCTGGGGGCGGCCCGTCAGGGAGTCCAGGACCCAGTTGCACGGGACGGGGTTCAGACCCAGGACCTCGAGTTTAATGATGAGCTTGGAGGTACTATGGTGTTGAATGCTGAGCTGTAGTCAATGAACAGCATTCTTACATAGGTATGCCTCTTGTCCAGATGGGATAGGGCATCGTCTGTGGATCTATTGGGGCGGTAAGCAAATTGAAGTGGATCTAGGGTGTCGGGGTAAAATAGAGGTGATATGATCCTTGACTAGTCTCTCAAATCACTTCATGATGACAAAAGTGAGTGCTATGGGGCGATAGTCATTTGGTTCAGTTACCTTTGCTTTATTGGGTACAGGAACAATGGCTGGCTATCTTGAAGCATGTGGGGACAGCAGACTGGGATAGGGAGAAATTGAATATGTCCGTAAACACTCCAGCCAGCTGGTCTGTGCATTTTCTGAGGACAAAGCTAGGGATGGTGTCTGGACCGGCAGCCTTGCAAGGGTTACCACGCTTAAATGTCTTTCTCACGTTGGCTACGGAGGAGAGCCCACAGTCCTTGGCAGCAGGCCGTGTCGTTGGCACTGTTATACTCAAAGCGGGCATCTCATGTCTCATGTCTGAGCCGTTGAATTGCGACTCCACTTTGTCTCTATACTGATGTTTTGCCTGTTTGATTGCCTTACGGCGGGAATAACTACACTGTTTGTATTCGGCCATATTCCCAGTCACCTTGCCATAGCTAAATGCGGTGGTTCATGCTTTCAGCTTTGCGTGAATGCTGCCATCTATCCACAGTTTTTGGGTAGGGTAGGTTTTAATAGTCACAGTGGGAACAACATCTCCTATACACTTCCTGATAAACTCAGTCACTGTATCAGTGTATTTGTCGATGTTATTGTCGGAGGCTACCTGGAACATATCCCTAGTCCACGTAATTTAAAACAATCTTGAAGCATGGATTCCAATTGGTCAGACCAGCGTTGAATAGTCCTTAGCACGGGTACTTCCTGTTTGGGTTTCTGCCTATCGGAAGGGAGGAGCAAAATTGAGTCGTGGTCAGATTTGCCAAAGGAAGGGCGGGGGAGGGCCTTGTAGGCATCCCGGGAGTTGGAGTAGCAGTGGTCAAGTGTTTTAGCGCGAGTACTACAGTCTTCTATGTGTTAATAGAACTTCGGTAGCATTTTCTTCAAATTTGCTTTGTTAAAATCCCCAGCTACAATAAATGCAGCCTCAGGATATGTGATTTCCAGTTGACATAAAGTCCAGTGAAGTTATTTGAGGGTCGTTGTGGTATCGGCTTGGGGGGAATATACATGGCTGTGACTATAACCGAAGATAATTATTTTGGGAGGTAAATAGGTCGGCATTTGATTGTGAGGTAATCTCGGTCTGGTGAACAAATCACACCATTAGTAGTTAATCATAAAACATACACCCCAGCCATTCTTCTTCCCAGAGAGATATTTATTCCTGTCTGCACGATGAACTGAGAACCCAACTGGCTGTACGGACTCAAGACAGTATATCCCAAGAGAGCCAAGTTTCTGTGAAACAGAGTATGTTACAATCCCTGATGTCTCATTGGAAGGAAATCCTAGCCCTCAGCTCGTCAACTTTATTACTCAGAGATTGAACATTAGTGAGTAATATACTCGGAAGTGGTGGGTGGTGTGCGCGCCTCCTGAGTCAGACTAGAAGTCCACTCTTCTCCGCCGGCAATATTTTGGATCTGCCTCTGGATCAGTTCAATTGCACTGGGGGCTATGAACAAAGGATCCGATTTGGGAAAGTCGTATTCCTGGTCGTAATACTGGTAAGTTGTCGCTGCTCTTATATCCAAAAGTTCTTCCCGGCTATATGTAATAACACCAAAAAATATATGGCCTAGTAATGTAAGAAATAACACATGAAAAAAAACTGTAAAGTTGTGTAGGGGCTAGAAGCACGGCTGCCCTCTCTAGGCATAGGCATCCTTTTCAGTAAGTGGCATACGTCTGTAAATTACATAATTGCTATTGTGCTTTTACATATTTGTAATCCATAAATTCTATTTGTTCAGTATAAAAACACAATATATACCATATCAACCTCACTCAAACACTGTCGTGTTGTTATGGGGTATCCAGGGTACATTCAAGTGTCCTTTCAACCTCTCCAAAGTGTCCAAATGTGGTAATTGTACTGTTTTTGCACACTGGATGTGCCTTAAGTTATTGTTCACTATAAAAATGAATGTCTACAACACCAACCTCTCTGAAACATTGTGGTGGTGTAGGGGATATCCAAGTGTTTTCTCATCATATTTTTCATGCACAAAGATGAAGTCATACATCATCAGATAACATTGGCAGTAGGCTAGATTTGTTCCAACCTAAGCATTCATTTCATACACCCCATGTAGCTATAGCTCAAACACAGACCAAATCTAAGATGTTTGCTGTTTGGTGAAAACGTTGTGTACAATAAACATTTTCCCTCTCAGGGCTGCTGATCAATAACGGTAGGTCACAGCCAGACAAATAAGACATCCTCATGATCTGTGGAGTCCCGGCTTTCGGTGTGAATCAACGTATTCCGTGTTAATTTCGTTTATGCTTCACAGCGCTAACCGGAATGTAGGTAGCAGCCATCTTGGAATTAGGTCTGTATACGTGCATTTGTATGCCCATATATGGTAGTAAGTCACACCAAAGATTGTGCACAGATCAATAGCCAAGACACTCAGCTTTCCGCAGACACACTGCTTTTGCAAATAGGGACTACCGTTCACATACCAGACTGGATTGAATATAAATAAATAAATAGGATCCTCAAATATTGGGACTTTACATTTAAGAGGTTTAGGGTTAAACTTTGTGCATACAGTGAAGGCGCAAAGTTACAATGTTGGAGATAGAGCCCTCTTGGATACTTTTTGTGCTTATATATTTCATTCCATCTGCAATATTCAGAACATTGTGGCAAAATTAACCCTATACATAGAAAATAAAAGAGGCTTCTAGAGGCCAAAAGGCCGTTTTTGCATGGGCAGCGCCATTGAGGACTTCCACTATGCTTCCACCATTTTAAAGTAGTCAAAGTAGACCCAGTCAATTTGGTGGGGATTCCAATGGATTGTAGCCTAACTGGCACTGTGCCCATGCTGTCACAGACACTATTGATGGGTTAGCTGACAACGTCACAAAAAGGATGTGCACGCTTCAATGGGGAGTTGTTGTGATTCTGGATGGCCAGGTAGCTACCAACAATTACAATAAACTGCCACGTGGGGAATCATAAGTGACTCGTTGGAGCTAGTTTCATCTTGTTCTTGATACCATGTCTTGTTTTGAGGTGTTTTGGCTGATTTCATGTCAATGCTAATATGGCTCAAATTCGCTAGCTAGCTAACCAACAACTGTAATGATGTATTTGAGAGATAAACGCTCATTGTGTACATGTATTTATGTTCTCAATAAACATTGGAGACAAAATATAATTTAAATGTTGTCAACAATATATATATATTTTAAAGTATTTTTTTATTTAACCAGGTTGGCCAGTTTAGAACAAGTTCTCATTTACAACTGCGACCTGGCCAAGATAAAGCAAAGCAGTGCAACACAAACAACAACACAGTTACACATGGAATAAACAAATGTACAGTCAATAACACAATAATAATCTAAGCCAACCCTGTCTGTTTTTCCCCATAGGTGCTCACGAGTCGGTTGTGTTGCTAAACATCCAACCCGTATATAATAGAGAAATAGTAATGGCGTCTTTTTGTAGGCACTAACTCCACTATGGTTCATTGAACAATCCCTATTGAGAAAATGAATGGCGTTTCAGTAGGGTTTTTGGATGAACACTGAAAATAAGGTCTGTGGTAGCCTAAACACTGGCTTAGGAGATCTTATATGTTTTGTTCTATGAGATAATGTTAATCAGCTAACATCAGTTTTTGTGAATTTTGAAGAATGTATGTTATTAAAAATAAAAAAACACATAGGCTTCATAATTATTCATAGTAATGTTAACTGGCTACTATTATCTCAATGAACAAAACGTATAAGATCTCCTAAGCCTGTGTTAAATTAAGACCTTATTTTCTGCGTTTATTGCAAAATCATATTATTTCCCCATTGATTTTCCATATAGCGATAGCTGAAACAACCAGAGCAAACTATTTTCCGGGTTTTAGGACTACAAGTTGGCGAGCTCTATGGCACAGATATAAAGATGAGTCCTCTATCAATCTCTATTACATTATCCCACTTTGTGATTGCCGTAAAGAGAAGACAAAGCCGTGAATACCAACCAGAAAAAAAGTGATGATAACAGAGAATTGAAATTCATTTAAGTCGTAAAACCCAACCCAAAGTGCGGCATTTGCGACTTACATAGCTACCGCATATATATGTATTGAGTTTACTTAAGCAGATATTTACATGATATCGTACTCACCATTTGTTTGAGTGAGTGAGGCGAGAAAGCAAGCGATAGCTAGACGAAGAATCGCGTTTAAGCAGTCACTGCGATGGCCTCCGATAGCATGGACAGAGAAATGATTCTTGCTGACTTTCAGGTGGGTTCGGACTTTCCTTAGGATACAAAACTATCTAGATTGCTAGTTTAATTATGTTGAACCTTAACATTAAACAATATGCAGTGTTAACGTCAACAGCAATGTCTCGTCAGCTGACACGGCAAACACATTAGCTTACTAGCAAGCTAGCTAACACGATAGCTAGCGAACATTAGATGCGTTACTAATGAACGTTAACTAGCTAACGTTACGTCTAGACGCAGGAGCGAGTTTGCTACTAAATAATTGCATTGTTGCATAACATTTCGTAAAGCTGTCTACCCCAAAAGTATCTGAAGTCAGCAATATAATATACCAGTATGTCTGTTAGCTATCTAACAGTACTGTTAGACGTCAATTTAGCGAACCAACGTTAGTTGTTAGCTAAAAAGCTAGCTAGTTAGTAAAAGCTGGGATCATCGTGGCTAATTATAGAGGAATTTAAAAACGATATAGCTACCGTTAGCTTGCTTTGTCATTTCTCAGCGAAGATATATGCTGTATGAATTGTAAATGTTCTCAACTGAGTTGGTTAGCTAGCTAACTTGTGTTTGCTTAACTCTCAAACTAACGTTGGGTAGCTAACTACTTGCTTGGTCACTATTGAGTTTAGCTAGCTAGCCTACTATCAAGTGACATCACTAGCGTGCATTTCTTGTGCATGTTTCCAAGCTCTGTAAATTTAACGTTCGTGTTGAACGCTTGAGCTCTTCATCCTGACAATTTACAGGTCTTTGAATAAATAACAGGGCCACAAAAAACTGAAGAACACCGTTTTAAGCTGTCAGTGCTACATGCACTCCTTTTTAGCTCCTCGTTAATCACATTAGGCTACATGGAGGTAAATAGTAATTCTGGAAAAACTTTCTTTCAATGTAGCACTAATACTAGCTTGAGCATACTTGGTTGGTGCAATGTAAATACTTCTAGCTCACTGAAACATGTCGTTATACTGATAATGACCAGTCAGTCAAACCACCCAGTGATTTACTGAGTGGAGGACCAGATTAATTTGGGTGGTTGATACCAGGTAAATTACAGTATCATTCAGTGTTATGGTATTGATAATGGCAATTTATGCGAGCAGTGTACTTTCAGCTCAATGTCCATTTGGAATGTGGAACTTTTTGAAAGTCTGCTATAAACCCAATATCTTAATATCAATCAATCAAATGTATTTATAAAGCTCATTTTTACATCAGCAGATGTCACAAAGTGCTATACAGAAACCAGTCTAAAACTCCAAACAGCAAGCAATGCAGATGTATGGTGGTTAGGAAAAACTCCCTAGAAAGGCAGGAGCCTAGGAAGAAACATTTACATTAAAAAGGAACCAGGCTCTGAGGGGTGGCCGGTCCTCTTCTGGCTGTGCCGGGTGGATATTATTAGAGTATATGGCCATTAAGGCCATATTGTTCTTCAATATGTTCAAATATTCATAGATAACCAGCAGGGTCAAATAATAATCTGTTTGTAGAGGGTGCAACAGCCAAGCATTCAGAGGTCGAGACAGCAGGTGCGGTAGAAAGTCGAAAACAGCAGATCTGGTACATGGTAGCATGTCCGGTGGAACTGGAGAAGCAGCACGACCAGGTGGACTGGGGACAGCTAAGAGTCATCAGGCCAGGTAGTCCTGAGGCATGGTCCCAGGGCTCATGTCCTCTGCAGGGGGGAGAATTAGAGAGAATAATACAATTCACACAGGACACCAGATAAGACAGGAGAATTACACCAGATATAAGACTGACCCTAGCTCCCTGGCACATAGACTATTGCAGCATAGATACTGGAGGCCGAGACAGGGAGGTCGTGGGACACTGTGGCCCTGTCCGACGATACCCCCAGACAGGGCCAACCAGGCAGGATCTAACCCCAACCACTTTTCCAAAGCACAGCCCCCACACCAGTACAGGGATGTCAACAAACTACCAACTTACTACCCTGAGACAAGGCTGAGTATAGCCCACAAAGATCTCCTCCACCGCACGAGCCCAAGGGACAACAAACAAATCTGCTAAAACTCGTCAGTTTCTAAGAAGATGTCAAAGTTGGCCTTGGTTTATTTACCAGATGCTTTTATCCAAAGTGACTTAGGCTACAGAACAGGTCATAGTGGCAGATTCAGTATATGTTGCAGGATGCAAGAATCAAATCTATAATGCTGGTATTTTTGGTCAGCATCATAAATGCTCAATTACACTTTCTATTGGTTCTTGTGTTTTATGTACATGACCTCTTCTGTTTTTCTCACAGGCTTGCACTGGCATTGACAACATTGCAGAGGCAATCACGCTCTTAGAACTCAATAATTGGGATTTAGTGGTAAGTTCACACATCAGTAGGTCATACGAACCTGACATTTTCTTCTTTTAAATTGAAAATATATTATATACTTATTTTGCTATTAAAATTGTTAAACAACCTGGCCACTGTAGTGACTATAGCCTTTACCTCATTGGTCCCCAATCATAGCCGTGGGCCTATTTTTATTTTTTTCCCCCTTGAACAGATAATCGGGGGCCTGAACAGAAGCTAGTTTTCTAAGATTTCCATGCAAATATTCTGAAATCCACATAAAAACAATGTTTTTTTTCCCATCAGATGTTTCCCTCAAATGTACTTTTTGTACAAAAAAGGCTGTGTGATGACGCGGTGCACATAAATGTCTTTGGCAATTAAATTCCCATGTACCCAATTTAAAAATAAATAATAATAATTTTAATGTGTTTTCATTATGAACTCAGCACTAATGAACCCCTATGTACTCACCATCTTACTCTCTAGTCTAGGACTAGGTACAGTTCTCACCTTTGCCTGCTCCCACTGACTAATTGCATGAATAGGCCTTGAAATCAACACCCTCGCTATTATTCCAATTATAGCGCAACAACACCACCCCCGAGCAATTGAAGCAACAACCAAATATTTTTTGACACAAGCAACCGCCCAGGCAATAATCCTTTTTGCAGCAAACTTAACGTGTAAATATTTGTATGAACATAAGAATCAACAACTGAGACATAAACTGAACACAGACATGTGACTAACAGAAAGGGGGGGGGGGGGTTCAAATTTAACATTCAGTGTCTGGTGTGGCCACCAGCTGCATTAAGTACTGCAGTGCATCTCCTCCTCATGGACTGCACCATATTTGCCAGTTCTTGCTGTGAGATGTTACCCCACTCTTCCACTAAGGCACCTGCAAGTTCCCGGAAGTTTCTGGGGGGGAATGGCCCTCACCCTCCAATCCAACAGGTCCCAGACATGCTCAATGGGATTGAGATCCAGGCTCTTTGCTGGCCATGGCAGAACACTGACATTCCTGTCTTTCAGGAAATCACGTACAGAACGAGCAGTATAGTTGGTGGCATTGTCATACTGGAGGGTCATGTCAGGATGAGCCTGCAGGAAGGGTACCACATGGAGGAGGAGGATGTCTTCGCTGTAACGCACAGCGTTGAGATTGCCTGCAATGACAACAAGATCAGTCCGATGATGCTGTGACACCGCGCCAGACCATGACGGACCCTCCACCTCCAAATCGATCCCGCTCCAGAGTGCAGGCCTCGGTGTAACGCTCATTCCTTCAACGATAAGCGGGAATTCGACCATAACCCGGGGTGAGACAAAACCGTGACTCATCAGTGAAGATTTTTTGCCAGTCCTGTCTGGTCCAGCGACAGTGGGTTTGTGACGTTGTTTCCGGTGATGTCTGGTGAGGACCTGCCTTACAACAGGCCTACAAGCCCTCAGTCCAGCCTCTCTCAGCCTATTGCGGACAGTCTGAGCACCGATGGAGGGATTGTGCGTTCCTGGTGCATCTTGGGCAGTTGTTGTTGCCATCCTGTACCTGTTCTGCAGATGTGATGTTTGGATGTACCGATCCTGTGCAGGTGTTGTTACAGGTGGTCTGCCACTGCGAAGATGATCATCTGTCCGTCCTGCCTCCCTGTAGCGCTGTCTTAGGCATCTCACACTACAGACATTGCCATTTATTGCCCTGGCCACATCTGTAGTCCTCATGCCTCCTTGCAGCGTGCCTAAGGCACGTTCACACGCAGATGGCATGTGGGCTGTAGCCAACAGCTCGCAGATGCGGTGTGGGCATTGCCGAGATTATGGTCAAAAGAGCAGGATTATTTTCATTTGTCAAATTGCAGCCAAGCGTCAATCATCATGTCACCAGAGTAAGACCCTCAATTTATTGGAAAGTAGCAGCAAGTGATTCACCTTGCACTTTCACCACCCTGTGAAGTCTTATCATAATTAATTTAATCTGTAACCAAATTACTGCATGCTTTCCCCGAGTTGTTGTTGTTGGAAGACCACACAACGTATCATCGTGAGACTCCAAGTTTACTATGATTTGATGGTTATTACAGTGCATTCGGAAAGTATTCAGACCCCTTGACGTTTTCCACATTTTGTTATGTTACAACCTTATTCTAAAATTGATTTAATAAAATAAAATCCTCATCAATCTATGCGCAATACTCATTATGACAAAGTGAAAACAGTTGGAATTTTTGCACCTTTTTATATAAAAAAAATACCTTTATTTACGTAAGTATTTAGACCCTTTTGCTATTGGACTCGAAATTGAGCTCAGGTGCATCCTGCTTCCATTGATCATCTTTAAGATGTTTCTTCAACTTGATTGGAGTCCATCTGTGGTAAATTCTATTGATTGGACATTATTTGGAAAGGCACACACCTGTCTATATAAGGTCCCACAGTTGACAGCGCATGTCATCGCAAAAACCAAGCCATGAGGTCAAAGGTCAAATTATCCTTAGAGCTCCGAGACATGATTGTGTCGCGGCACAGATCTGGGGAAGTGTACCAAAACAATTCTGCAGCATTGAAGGTGCCAAAGAACACCGTGGCCTGCATCATTCTTAAATGGAAGAAGTTTGGAACCACCAAGACTCTTCCTGGATTTGGCTGCCCGGCTAAACTGAGCAATCGGGGGAGAAGGGCCTTGGTCAGGGAGGTGACCAAGAATCCGATGATCACTGACAGAGCTCCAGAGTTCCTCTGTGGAGATGGGAGAACCTTCCAGAAGGACAACCATTTCTGCAACACTCTACAATCAGGCCTTTATTGTAGAGTTGCCAGATAGAAGCCACTCCTCGGTAAAAGGCTTGGAGCTTGCCAAAAGGCACATAAAGGACTCTCAGACCATGAGAAACAACATTCTCTGGTGTGATGAAACCAAGATTGAACTCTTTTACCTGAATGCCAAGCGTCACATCTGGAGGAAACTTGACACCAGCTCTATGGTGAAGTGTGGTGGTGGCAGCATCATGCTGTGGGGATGTTTTTCAGCTGCAGGGACTGGGAGACTAGTCAGGATCGAGGGAAAGATGAATCCCGCAAAGTACAGAGAGATCATTAATGAAAACCTGCTCAGGACCTCAGACTGGGGTGAAGGTTCACCTTCCAACAGGACAATGACCCTGAGCACATATCCACTCCTGCATTGAGTTGGCTTCGGGACAAGTCTCAATGTCCTTGAGTGGCCCAGCCAGAGCCTGGACTTGAACCCGATCAAACATCTGGAGAGATCTGAAAATGGCTGTGCAGCTATGCTCCCCATCTAACTTGGCAGAGCTTGAGAGGATCTGCAGAGAAGAATGGGAGGAACTCTCAATATACAGGTGTTCCAAGCTTGTAGTGTCTTATCCAAGAAGACGCGAGGCTGTAATCGCTGCCGAAGGTGCTTCAACAAAGTACTGAGTAAAGGGTCTGAATACGTATGTAAATGTCTTTCTTTTATTAGACATTTCCGCCGCCATTTCTCACATAATGAATGTTTGACCCCTAAAGATCCCACGTTGTCTAGTCTGTTTTTTGTTGTTGCCATTTGCGAAGTTTACAGATGAATTTGCTATTTCCATCAGGCCTATCGTGATATTTTTGTACTTTACTCGCATAAATTGGTTGTGTGGAAACTTAGTTCTAAATAAATTGTACACTGCAAATTTAATTGCAACCGTCCCAAATGGATATATTTGACAAAAACAGAATCAGACCTTGATTACATTGGAATACGATCACGTATGCCTCTATTTATGCATTTGAATACTTGAACAGATTTCCAAAATCAAAATCACTGAGTAGATTTCCTGGTGATATTATAGTCTTATGTCCAACAACAAAAATTATACGAAACAAATTATATATTAAAATATATTTTGCTCAACTTGGGGTGCCAATTAAAATCACCGGACCACCTATTGGGGAACTTGCTTTACATTGTTGCACGTACTCTTGTGTAATGTGAGTTATAGATTTCCGTATGTGCTCTACGTTGAAAGTACTAATGTTATTTCTAGAATATTATGCCTAACCATTTTTTTTTTTAGCATGTAATGTCTATTGATACTCCAATTACTGTATTCTGAGATACATTTATCAAACGAAGACCCATTTATATAAATTCAAGGCCATGGGTAGGCCTCATTAACAACTCTCTACTCCTGTCATCCACCAAGGCTTAGTCTACATGGTGAACCTGACCAAATCATACTACAGTACAACTGTGAGCACTGGTGCTTGCTAGTTACTTCAACTTGTAAGCCAATTCAAATGACCAATTAAGCAAAAAGCATAGCTGCTAAAAGCACACTGTGTGATTTCATTACCTATTTCAGTTTGCTTCCTATTTGAACTACAATGCTACACTTATTACTGAGATGTATCGTCACCTTGATTGTGACATTTCAATCAACAATGCACCATCATTGCCATGTGTCTCCGTTTATCAGTGAGACATAATTTGGGCTACCTACCACCCCTCTTTAATGGGCGTATAAAGAAAGCATTGTGTCAGCTTTGATTTTAAGTTTGAGATTCAAAGGAGCGGTATGAAACTGTTTTCACTTTATTCCCACAATGTAACCCTTTATCATAGTGTGTGTTGGATGGGGTGGGCTATATTTAGCTGAGAGCTGTTCTTGTGCTGGCAGCTTTTCAAAGCAAGCAAGTAGAGCCTAAGCAGCGGTTAAACGCACCTGTAAATGTGATGACTTGCAGTTCCTTTTCGGTGCTGTTAGGTTGAGCAAAATGTACAAAAGAAACCTGTGTGTTGGGACAGGACAGCGAACAAAAGAAACCTGTGTGTTGGGACAGGACAGCGAACAAAAGAAACCTGTGTGTTGGGACAGGACAGCGAACAAAAGAAACCTGTGTGTTGGGACAGGACAGCGAACAAGTGTTAAATACTCGGTGGCCCTTTTCTCATGGATTTGTGGCTTCACTAGTAGACCTACTTACAAACTTTTCTTAATACTTGCCAAGTTTTCACAATTACAATTTTCTCTGGTATTTTTGTCCATTTTAAAATATTTTCTGTTCATGTACTTTTTAGTTGATGGTACATTTTGCAATGTTTGGAAACACTGCTGGACATTTCCCAGTGTTCTAGAGCACTCATCTCAATAGGTCTCCTAACAATGGGCCAAAAATAAACTCATTGGGAGTATTGTCCTCTCGCTGCTCTGTGTACTCAACAGTTCCCCTAAATCAGTTTCACTGTTTAAAAAACTTTCTGAGGCCAACTACGTACTTCAACCTCCTTTCTCATCAATGATCTGTTCTCGTATGAATGTCATATCATCGTTTGGGCATCAGTGCCCCCTCATTTTCTTGCATTACGTTCCCTTTACGTTGAGTCCAAATATGATAAAAATCTAATCGTTTTAACAGAAAAGAGTAGCCCATCAATGCATGCCTATAGCTTATACCTAATGTGTCTGATTATCATCCTAGCTTAGTACACTAACATTCATTTCAGAATTATAGTTGCTGTAGAGAGACTCACAGCCACTCGTATGGCTACCAAAAGTTGCCTTTGAAATTCAAATGACTAGTTCTATTGGCAGGAACTGGCAGTAGATAGTTATGGGAACGTTTACTGTTGATTATCAGTGTTTGAATATGCATGCTCTCAAGAGTGTAATACTTTGCGACACATTTTATTCCATGGTCTTTTCTCTTTTTACAGGCAGCCATCAATGGTGTGATGCCACAAGAGAATGGGATCTTGCAAAGGTAATATGCCAGAAATGACTGTTGCGTCTTCAGAAGTTAATCAAGTGTTCACTGTGCATTTTCTAAACATCCCCTCAAACTAATGTTTTGACCATATTGCAAAAATGAATGTTAACCAAAATAGGAAGCACAACTTGTACACAGGAGGTAAGCATAAGGGAAGGGAAAGGGGGAAACCTAGTCAGTTGTACATTTCAGTTGAATGCATTCAGTTGTATCTTACGCATTTATCCCAACCCCTCTGAATCATATGGCACAGTGTCATATGCAAAAACGCGTCGCCGTCAATGTGACGTTCTACCTGCTACACAGAAACAAACCAAAATCAACTTTATTTGTCATTTCAATTCACAAGCTAGAATACAAAACTACCATAGCACATGCCCACACCTGTGCTTACATGAAGAGCAAGGCCAATAACCTTGTTTTGTTGACCTGAATATTAATCAAATGTATTTATAAAGCCCTTCTTACATCATCTGATGTTACAAAGTGCTGTACAGAAACGCAGCCTAAAACCCTAAACGGCAAGCAATGCAGGTGTAGAAGCAGTACAAAATTTTGTATGCATTTCTGCTAGAGGTTATAGAAATGTACTGTCTAGAACTCTCAGTGAAAGCACATTTTGGAGAAATGGTGGTTACTTGTTCATGCAAAATATTTTTTTTATCATTTTGTAAAGTGCAGCTGTGGTCTCGTCTGTGTAGGCCTGGATGTCAAGAGCTAGGTTTTGTTATGTTTTAAAACGGCAATATTTTTTTTATTTAACCTTTATGTAACCCGGAAGGGCTCATTGATGAAAATCTCTTTTTCAAGAGTGCCCTGGCCAATCGAATTGTAACCTTGTGGCCTGATGACGATTGAGGAGTTCAGAAGATTTAGGATACATGTAGTAATCAATGGCTACATCAGTCACTTGACCTCTTGAATATGTAGCACTCGTTTTTGTACAAAGCCTATTGAGTAGGCACAAACTGACATGATGGAAAAAATTGTGATCATCAATGCAGGAAATTGAGGCTTTGGATCTCATTTCCCCCACAAAGCTCAGTGTCATGTAGTTATTCAGTCAAGATTTGAACACCAAATTAGGCAGAAATCAAACAACCAGATTTGTAGCCCATAGCTGGGCAATATTAAGTGAAATACTGTGGGGGTGGTTATAGTTTGAAGTGATATTACAAGTTGTAGGCTTGACATGGCTTTGAATTACTGCATTTCAGTGGTAGGCAGAAAAATAGAACTCATATAGAACTCATAGTATTTGGTATGCTCTTTGAGTAGAGTATCAGAAACGGAAGTGTTTTTATGTGAAAGAACATAGAGAGGAATATCTTCCCAAAAACTGGAATTAAAACGGCTACTGAGAAAAACGCCTCTGAGGCATTGTGGCTCACGTTTTGTCTCAACGGTCAGTCCGAACTCTATGAATACACTGGGCTGAAGAACAAATACATTGACTGGGCACATTCTGTTAAACGGTTTATTTTGCGAGTTTCTGAAGACTTTGGGCATGAGAACATGGTTTCTTAAGGGCACACATAATTATGAATGGAGCCTGGCTGTGTGACTTGCAGTCAGCCCGTATACTGGCTGGCACCAGGCTGCTCTCGTAGGATGGCACTCCTCCTCAGTAAACGGCTCCATTGAGGTGACCGGAGCCAGTTGGAGGCCTGCTCTTAGCCCAAGCCTGCCTCCTGACTAGGTGGAGAGCGACATCTAGATGTATGCCATGGAACAACCATTTGTATTATTTTTAACACTCATAATAGTCAACAATCCTCTGTATTAATGTGCCAAGTTTAACATTTTAGCTTAGAATGCTTACAAAAACCTTCCATCACGTTGCAAGGGAAATGTATAGCCTACCGTCTAGGGTGAATTATGACTTTGCTTCTTTCATCCTGTTTAAGAAATTGCGTAGCATGTCCTCATTGTTAGACCATGTTATGGTTTCTTTGGTTGTCTACACCCTTGATGAGAGTACAACTCAAACACACCAACATCTTCTATGATGGATATGAATGACAATCAACCGTGTATAACAGTTTTGCACCAAGATACTGAAACTGAAATATCAGTGCACTCTAGTTTTCTAATTTGTGTAGGTACAGGAAGTGTTTATTTGCGGTATTGGCTGTTATTTCACTCACTGAATTTACTAGCTAATGGTGAGTTACCTCAAACTGTCAGTTTGTTTTTTGTGTATATGTAAATGCTTACTGCATAGCTGATTATGACTTGATCTAATTTTCCTAACATCCATGCTTGTAGACTTCTTATTCTGTGGTTCATAAGAGGACGTTATGCACCTGTGCAGATCTCTGTAGGACAGGTGTTTGTCCATGCAGACTTAGACGGTTAGACCTTTGTATATGTCCAACAACAAGCCTCTGCTCTCCCTGAAACGTCATTTCCACCTGCCTATGACTGTAGGCCTAATTCTTGGCTGTGGGTGAATCCAAACCTCACAAGTGGTTTCTGTGTACAGTATGTTGTTTTATGCCATTATCATGGAACATTGATCTCTAATGATTTCCTACGTGCCCTCAGAACCCCCAACGTCTTTAACCTTTTTGGTATTGTAATCAGGTTGGATAAATACAGCCTTTGTGCAAGACCCTGCTCTCCCTCCCAGCACGATATGTGCTGACCCACGAGGAAAAGAGAAGCGTCTTTGTCCGGGTTGGGAGAGAAAATACATTATTTACTGCCGTGTGGGACAGAGCCTCGAGGGAATTCAGGCCTTAGACACGGAGAGAGGCTGAGAAAAAAATATGTTTTGTGTCTCTGGCCTCTGCAGCAGAATACGACTGAATTTGCTCTGTGGCAGACAATTCAGCATCTGCCCATATTATCCACTAAAGCCTGTTTACACTGACTCTGAAACTGTTTGTATTGCTGCTGAGAGGCTCTTGTTGCTGCCTCAGAAGCGGGCTGTGGGTATTTTGTGGATTTTGAATATTTCTGTTCAGTGTTGCTTGTACCATTTGTGATAGGGAAGAAACAAAAAGCATAAAATCATTTTCAAGCTATTTCAAAGGTTTAGCCCAGGGTTTTCAATGAGGTTCAGAGGCCTGGCCTGAATGTGTTCTATAGTATTTTACCCAAAACAAAACCATTTTTTTTTATGCTCTCTCACTGTCTAGCTTTCATTTCTGTGATTATTAGTTTGCTGGACACAGTCAAGAAACCTTATGAATGTAGGTCTTTTATCACTTCTGCACAGTTTCTATTTTGTTTTTAGGTTTTTTAAAGTATGAGTTTTACTTTTTTGCTCAAACTACCCATGGGCTGGATTGAACCCCTGGTTTGACACCCCTGCTTTAGCCTATTTAAGTGGACAATACTTTTTTTCCTGCGGTGGACAAAGTATTCAGAAACCCAGTAAAATCTAAATAGGCTAAATGTTTGAGTTTATTGAAATATTTAGCTTTGTTTTTGCATTTCAATGGTGTTGAGTAAAATTCCACATGTAGGGTTTAGTCTGAGAATTACATTATTTTGGTGGTAGACTTTCTACTTTTATAGACACACTTAACTCTGTATACAATTCAATATGATATTGAACTGCACAACATGATGCTCCCTGTGTTGATGTTTTCTGAACCTCTGCTTACTGTCTGAACCCACAAACTTTCCCAGCGAGGTGTCTCAGGCCAACATCTATGGGCCTCACAGCCAAGCAGCAACAGCAGATGCAGCAGTGGCCCCACCAGCCACCTCATCGTCTTCCTCCTCCCCGCCATCCTCCTCCTCAGCCTTCTGCCCTGTCCTCCCCTCTCGACACATTGTGGAGCGCCAGCCGCGCATGCTCAACTTCCGGGTGGAGTACCGCCAGCGCACTGTGGAAGTGGTCGTAGAGGAGGGCAGCGCAGTTGGTGAGGAGATGCGCTCACCGTACACTATTCTTCATACTATGGTTCCTACACTAATATTCCACTATGGGCCTTACACTAATATTCCACTATGGGCCTACTCATCATTATGTTGTAGAAATCTGTTGTGAATGTCTTGTAATTAAAAAAATGTATTACTGCCTTGATTTTGCTGGACCCCAGGAAGAGTAGCTGCTGCCTTGGCAGGAACTAATGGGGATCCGTTATAAATACAATACATCACACCCTTACTGCTTACTCAGAGAAAATGTGGGTGTTACAGATGTGGTGTTACTGAGAATCCAAAATATTGTGTGTTTCTGGTAAAAGGAGTGATGTTGGTCAATACAATACCTAGGTATAGTGCTTTCGTTTTTAGACTTTGAACCCTTTCTCAGAATCTACACACTTGTACACAGTGTTGAAACTATTTATGTTGTGAAGATAAGGTAGTGGAAGTGTGTATTACAAATGTAAATAGCTTGTAAAGGTGTAAACTTTCATTAATACACAATGAATTTTGTACTTTGCTTTGAAAACATGTTTTCTCATCTATTACTGCCATCTTATGGTGGGGATATGTCCAACTGCCAGTTCATAATTCTACAACTTGTTTCTTCCTTTTCTTGTTTGTAGGGGAAATCAAACATATTCTTGAGACAGAGCTTCAGGTCCCCATATCACAAATGCAGTTAAAGGGTTGGAAAAGTGGAGACGTATCTGACGTTGTGAGTATTTCTCAAAACAATTGTTTTGGTTAATGTAATACCTCTTGAAATGAGCATGTTTAAAGTATCTCTTTGCCACCTTTTTTAGTTTTATCTTTTATTTTTCACATCGGATGGGGTTTCACAATGTCACTCACACCCATCTAGTGGGGATGGATAAAGTACCACTTCGTATTATTTATTGGTCTGTCCCTGTGTCCTCAGACGGTTCTGCGAAGTTTACACTTGCCCAAGAACAACAGCCTGTATGTGCTCACCCCAGATATCGCCCCCACTGCCAGCACCAGCCAAAACAGGTACCCAACTTGACTCCTCTTTTGTTTCCTGTTTTAAGTCACATTATCTTCAGCAAACAATTCCCAGCAGGTAACTGACACTGTTTACCCAATACCCTCCAGTACCTCAATATGCAGCTGCATTGATTGTTACACTGATTGTTACCCACATCAAAAGGACTGGTAAATCAACAGGACTGCACCACTTTGCCAACAAAGCCATTTTCATATGGGTTGAACACTAGGTGGCACTGTACACCTAGTAATTTAAAAAAATAATTTATGGAATATATGCCATGAATATTGTACAATAGCTTCCAATTTGAATATTTACAAAGATATTTGACCCTTGTGCACAGAAGTTATTTTGACATTTGAAGTGAAATCCTACTGAAATATTCTTTGTATAATATAAATAATGCTCTTTATTGCTGTATTTGTTGCTATTTCCAGTCTTTATTTTGTTGCTGAAAATATTCTCTTCCTCTACAAATAGTAGAGCAGCCTTTTCACTTCTGTAATTTTGAGAGAAATTTGAAATTCAATGAAGAGGATCCATTAAGCCACTCTAGAAGGTCATCCTACCAAGCTTTATGAATCCAAGGAGGCTTTAGCCACTTCTCCTTCTAAAATGTCATAATATTCATCATTGAGCTATAATCCTGTCACGAAGGCTGGTTTCGTCGCTGATCTGATATTTCATCTGTATCAGCCAGGTAAAGTTCATACTAATAAGGAAATCCCACTCACTGTAATAATTCTCTCTGGTGCATCTGCTCACCAGCATGGCAACTCACCAATAAGGCTTGTCAATATTTGGTACGCTGTACACATGTTCAATCTTTATCTGAGCATACTTTAGCAACATCCTATTCAGTTTTCCCCGAATGTAGAGCGAGAATGGTGTAAAAGGCACTAAGGCATTGCTCCTGTAATTGTTGATGAGCTGAAGTGCTGTTGGAGTGTGTCTGTTGTCGGTTGTAACAGGAGGGGATGTGTCTGTGTAATTATCTGTGTTGATTAGGGAGGCTGTCAGGCCCAGAGGGGTTGCTGAGGAGATAGACACGTGGCACTGCCATGCATTATGAAGAGTCACTCCGGTTCTACAGCAGTCGTTGTGCACCGATGTGTGTCGGACAGGAGCACAACAGTCAATACAGCTGGTCTCATGTTTCTTCCCCGTGTTCATCTCAGAACCCATTGTATCAAACACAGAGAAACGGACAGATACCAGCATGGGTCAAATATTGCAATGCCTTGTGTGGTTAGGGTTCTATAATATCTCACAAATATGTAGGGTGTTGATTTCCAAAAAGAGAGAACGCTGCTGCTGCCATTGGCTGTGCTGCTTTGACAACCAGTAAGTAGAGGTTTGACTGTGTGTAGCATGCAGCTAATGGCTATTTTCTGGCTAAATATGGCCACTGCAGTGTCTAGTGGTACAATTCTCGTAGTGCTATAGCTATCATTTTCAGTGTTAGGCGCTCATTATCCTCCATAAACTATTTTGGTAAGGGTGTGTGGCGACCCTGTTGTGATCTTTGCTGCTGGAAGAGGGTGACAGATCACACCGCTCAGAGGAGCAGGCCTCCTACAGGGAGGGCAGGCAAGCTGTTAGCACAGCGGCATTAAACTAACTAACTAAATAACCGTTGCAGTGCATTCACAGAGCTGGAAGTCTGCTGCTGTCAGAGAGCTGCCATCCCACCGTTCTAACAAACCCTGTACTAATACCCGCTGAAACAGGGCACTACTAGCAGGGCTAGCTTGGGTACCACCTTTTTAAATCCCAGGGAACAACCAAGATGTACAGTAGCACTTCTGAGTTTTACTGAAGAGGGTGCATTCAAGCCTGCTTAACTCTAATTGAAATGAAACTTTGTAGTAGGCAGCAAGCTGAGAAGATTAACACTTTTTACTATTTATCTATTGCCTTCAGTTATGGAAGGCCATTACGTTTGGGGGCAATTTATTTATTCCAAAATAATCATATTGACTGCTTGCTGGAATAGACCTTCAGTATTTAATACTTTTTTATTTTTTTTAGTACTTCACTAGGATGTTTGTATTACTATGCAAGGAGTACTTGTGTCCTTATGTAATATACTCATTGCTTGAGTTTAAAATAACATTTTACCTCTGATTTAGTTCCTATTCCTTTGTAATAATTGGGAGAAGTTTCTGAACATGGGACATAACTTAACAAATAAAAGCCACAGTAGGCAATTACTTCAAAAGCACATCTCTGCACACCTAAACCAAACAGACTAATCAAATAGTTATCCATATCACCAGGCCCACTCAGTCAATCCTCTGTTTGATTTGAAATAAATTGGGAGGCTTTGGAGATTTCAGACAAGCGCTCCCTCCTCAAAGGTAGTTACCGAGATCCACTCCTGAGCCAAACAAACGTTTCCCGGTGTCTGTGTTGACTGACGGTTAATACAGGAGGGTATCTAGATGGAGCTAATCTCTTGCATAAATAATGTAGGATGATTTTATATTTTAATGTGACTCATCTATTTCTGTTGCTTCCAGGAAGTGTTTTATTGAAGGTTATTTTAATTTGAACTCTGATTGTGAAATACAAATGGATTATTAGACGTTTGGTATTAATTTGCAGCGTCCCTCCCTCCCCAGTTTGTTATCCCCTCAGATACTGATGCCTCATGCTGGCTGGCAAAAATCTGTGGAAATTATTACCAATTAGTATGCTGGTTGGTCTTGAGACAAAATTGCAGACCAACACATACCAGATCATGGGAGATTGCGTATTTGCCTATTATGTTGCAGGTCCAGAATGTGGAGGTAGGATGGTTATGCATGTCTGCTTGTAGTTTGGCCTCTTTAGATCATACATCACAGATGAGATGGTCAATGTGTGTGGTGTTCTAACGTAAAGGGAAAAGTGTGTGTGTCTCTCTGGCAGGGCTATTTTAATAAAGTCTGTGTGTCTGCTCTGTGCCTGGGGACCCTCCGAGGCTTATCTCAGAATGAAACCAATCTGTCGACTGCTCCTCCCCTGCAAAACGGTTTATTTTTTTGTCTATAAAGTTAATTGACATTTTACTCAGAACACCTCATGCCGTGTCAAGTACTCCTGAGAGGACACACACGGTGCCTCCATGTATAGAGGTCGCTGGCGCAAACGCTCAGACGCAGGACAGCCTGATGGGAGTGTAGGGAGAACGTCATGAGAGGAGCTGAAAGCACTTTGAGTCAATAGTAGGACCCCGGAAGCGAAGATATTAATTATCCTCTATATATTTGCTTAGGTCTTTTATCTCAATACGACCAACTTGCTGGAAGCCAAATCGCTAAGTTACAGAGGAGACAAATGCCTCACAGTATGGGCCACAGTCCGCTCGCGTTCAGTCTTTACTGTGTAAAGCCATAAGTCTTATTATTATTATTATTGCTGTCTTCACAATGGCTTATGTTAATGCTACAACACAGCTACCCACTTTTCCCCTATGCTGTTTCGTCTGCCAGAATCAGTCGGGACTGTGTCTAAAAAAATCATGCTGATATTAGCTGGCTCCCCTAAGTGAGTCCCCATTCCTCCCTCTCCCCTGCCTGCCTCTCCCTGCTCAACCCATTACATATGCATCCAGTCCTTCCACACCACACATTTTCAATCTTCCCGGTTAGCTACAACAAACATTACATTTACATATTGATTTCGTAGTTTTAGTCAATGTAAATATGCTGTCATTACAGTAAATTTGAGCTTCTGTTAACATAAGCTCGTCCAGATCTGTGCAGATTAAGGCAGTGATTGCATAATTAATGTGTGCTACATATTAATTCCGACTATCCTTTTCCTCCTCCCTTCAAGTTGAGCTCTGATTAACTGCCTGGCTTGGACTAAGCTTCCGATTCATATTCACGAACACAGACTGAGCGTTTGCTCAAACCGCTACTTAACCTCAACGTTTATTACAAGTGAAGCGTCCAAAACTTTAATCTCTCTGTGAAGCACACAGTGTCTTCCTGTACTGTACACATCCTCAGTTATTGCTCATAGCTGCAAGCTAGGGCCTAGAACTCTCCACTTGTCAGCCCTTAAAAACCACTCTGGCCCAATGTATAGGAGCAACTTTGAGAAAAATCAGTCTGACAAATCAATACATTGACTTGTCTGCCAGACGAGCAATGTTGAGGGGGCTGTGAACAGGTTGTGTAAGTGTGTGTGTGTGATGTCACTGCTGTGGCCCTGTGTCCTGACCACCACATGCGGTCTCAGGGAGCAGGCTAGCAGGCTGCTGAGCAGAAGAGGGACCCGGCACCAGGCCTGTCTGGACAGAGACTGAGGAGTGGGCACGAGCCCCAGGGGAGACACAGGGAGCCATCTCACTGCGGGGATAAGTGTCTGACTAGTCTCAGCTTGTTCTCCACTTGACTCTGTTTTATTTGTTCCTCCTTCTCCAGCGTTCTTCAGGAGTCATTAAATCAGAACTTCCTGCTTGTCATCAGCCACCGTGAAGCCCAGAGAGACTACAACCTCAACTTCCCTGGCAGCAGAACCATACAGGAGGTGGGTCTCCCTCTCTCTTCACATAATGTCCTGTCAGTGCTGAAAGTTCTTCAAGATATGGCCTACTTCCAGTAGGATAGTTGTACAGTTTGCTTGATATTACAGTTCTTATAAAACATAACTGCCATCACTGAGTAGGAACATTTTTAATATTTGAATTGACTATACAACTCTAATAACCGCTAACTGCAATCAAAGTTTTGCTCAGCCATTTTGCTACAATAGGAATTAATATCAATATTCTACATGAATGCTCAAATTTTACACACAGCTGTGGTGCATTGTTTGCTTACTAAAGGTTGAAAGTCATGCGTGAAAGTCATGCGTCCTCTGATACACAACCCGACCATGCCGCACTGCTTCTTAACACAGCTCGCATCCAACCAGGAAGCCAGCTGCACCAATGTGTCGGAGGAAACACCATGCACCTGGCCACCTTGGTTAGCGCGCACTGCGCCCGGCCCGCCACAGGAGTCGCTGGTGCGCGACCCCTACCAACCAAGCCCTCCCTAACCCGAACTACGCTAGGCCAATTGTGCGTCGCCCCACAGACCTCCCGGTCGTGGCCGGTTACGACAGAGCCTGGGCGCGAACCCAGGGACTCTGATGGCACAGCTGCAGTACAGCGCCCTTAACCACTGCGCCACCCGGGAGGCTGCCAGTGACTTTCTAAATGTCCGAAAAGCTGTTTGAGGACAAATTGGCAAGCAACATTGGGGAGAAATGTGTTTGTGTAGTGGTGGTTGGGAACGGGTCATGCTCATTTTCTTTATCTGAAACCAAACACTGGATTTGGTAGCAAATTTAAATATTCATACTGGCTTCCTATTTGCCCCTCTTTTTACTTATTATAGTCTCAGCTGCAGCTCGATCTGAGGGTTGAAGGTGGTAGGGTGGGT
The DNA here is from genome assembly GCF_023373465.1 of Oncorhynchus keta. Lineage (NCBI taxonomy): Eukaryota > Metazoa > Chordata > Actinopteri > Salmoniformes > Salmonidae > Oncorhynchus > Oncorhynchus keta. Next base: position 65,672,129 of record NC_068421.1, on the reverse strand, counting down.
GGACTGCCATGTAGACAACACCATAATCTATTCAGTCAGTGCATCTCAGTTCAGTGGTTTCCCTATATGCATTTAGCAGTGGTGCATGTCCGAGCAAAAACCAAGCCATGAGGTTGACGGAATTGTCTGTAGAGCTCCGAGACCGGATTATGTCGAGTCTCAGATCTGGGGGAAGGGTACCAAAACATTTCTGCAGCATTGAAGGTACCCAAGAACACAGTGACCTCCATTATTCTTGAATGGAAGAAGTTTGGAACCACCAAGACTCTTCCTTGAGCTGGCCTCCACGGCCAAACTGAGCAATCGAAGTAGGTCAGGGAGGTGACCAAGAACCCAATGGTCACTTGGCAGAGCTCCAGAGTTCCTCTGTGGGGATGGGAGAAACTTCCAGAAGGACAACCATCTCTGCAGCACTCCACCAAACAGGCCTTTATGGTAGTGGCCAGACGGAAGCCACTCCTCAGTAAAAGGCACATGACAGCCCGCTTGGAGTTTGCCAAAAGGCACCTAAAGGACACTCAGACCATGAGAAACAAGATTCTCTGCTCTGATGAAACCAAGATTGAACTCTTTGGCCTGAATACCAAGTGTCACGTCTGGAGGAAACCTAGCACCATCCCTACAGTGAAGCATGGTGGTGGTAGCATCATGCTGTGGGAATATTTTTCAGCAGCAGGGACTGGAAGACTAGTCAGGATTGAGGGAAAGATTAATGGAGCGAAGTACAGAGAGAGATCCTAGATGAAAACCTGCTCCAGAGTGCTCAGGACTTCAGACTGGGGTGAAGGTTCACCTTCCAACAGGACAATGACCCAAAGCACACAGGCAAGACAACGCAGGAGTGGCTTCGGGACATGTCCTTGAGTGGCCCAGCCAGAGCCCGGACTTGAACCTGATCGAACATCTCTGGAGAGACCTGAAAATAGCTGGAGAGACCTGAAAATAGCTTTGCAGCGAGGCTCCCCATCCAACCTGACAGAGCTTGAGAGGATCTGCAGAGAAGAATGGGAGAAACTCCCAAAAATACAGGTGTGCCAAGCTTGTAGCATCATACCCAAGAATACCCAAGGCTGTAATCGCAGCCAATGGAGGTTCAACAAAGTACTGAGTAAAGCGTCTGAACACTTATGTAAATGTACTATTTCACTATTCAGTATTTCAGCAGTTCTTAACCTGTTTTTGCTTTGTTATTATGGGCTATTGTGTGTATATTGGGACGGGAAAATAACAATTTAATCAATTTTAGAATAAGGTTGTAACTTAACAATGTGTAAAAAGTCAAGGGGTGTGAATAATTTCCGAATGCACTGAATTGGCTAGTAGAGCAGTGGCCTGAGGGTGCACACTTTTTAAAAATGTTTATTTTCCAATAACAAAAATAATAAATAAAAAAAGACAGATTCTAACATTGACCTCCATTGTACTGTTGCATGGGATGGCATATTTAGAGGCCAAAACTTAACTCAAGCATACAAAAATAATCCTATTTAGGTGTTATACACTGCTCACAAAAATAAAGGGAACACTAAAATAACACATCCTAGATCTGGATGAATGAAATATTCATATTAAATACTTTTTTCTTCACATAGTTGAATGTGCTGACAAAATCACACAAATGATCAATGGAAATCAAATGGATCAACCCATGTAGGTCTGGATTTGGAGTCACACTCCTGGAAAACCACACTACAGGCTGATCCAACTTTGATGTAATGTCCTTAAAACAAGTCAAAATGAAGCTCGGTAGTGTGTGTGGCCTCCATGTGCCTGTTTGACCTCCCTACAACACCTGGGCATGCTCCTGATGAGGAGGAACCCAGGGTCAACCTCACCAGCATATGGTCTCACAAGGGGTCTGAGGATCTCATCTTGGTACCTAATGGCAGTCGGGCTACCTCTGGCGAGCACATGGAGAGCTGTGCGGCCTCCCCCAAAGAAATGCCACCCCACACCGTGACTGACCCACCGCCAAACCGGTCATGCTGGAGGATGTTGCAGGCTGGAGGATGTTGCAGGCAGCAGAACGTTCTCTGCGGCATCTCCAGACTGTCACGTCTGTCACATGTGCTCAGTGTGAACCTGCTTTCAGCTATGAAGAGCACAGGGCGCCAGGTGCGAACTTGCCAATCTTGGTGTTCTCTGGCAAATGCCAAACATCCTGCCCGGTGTTGGGCTGTAAGCAAACCCCCCCCACCTGTGGACGTTGGGCCCTCATACCACCCTCATGGAGTTTATTTCTGACACATGCACATTTGTGGCCTGCTGGAGGTCATTTTGCAGGGCTTTGGCAGTGCTCCTCCTGCTCAAAGGTGGAGGTAGCGGTCCTGCTGCTGGGTTGTTGCCCTCCTACGGCCTCCTCCACGTCTCCTGATGTACTGGCCTGTCTCCTGGTAGCGCCTCCATGCTCTGGACACTACGCTGACAGACTCCGCAAACCTTCTTGCCACAGCTCACATTGATGTGCCATCCTGGATGAGCTGCACTACCTGAACCACTTGTGTGGGTTGTAGACTCCGTCTCATGCTACCACTAGAGTGAAAGCACCGCCAGCATTCAAAAGTGACCAAAACATCAGCCAGGAAGTATAGGAACTGAGAAGTGGTCTGTGGTCACCACCTGCAGAACCACTCCTTTATTGGGGGTGTCTTGCTAATTGCCTATACTTTCCACCTGTTGTCTATTCCATTTGCACAACAGCATGTGCCATTTATTGTCAATCAGTGTTGCTTCCTTAGTGGACAGTTTGATTTCACAGAAGTATAATTGACTTGGAGTTACATTGTGTTGTTTAAGTGTTCTGTTTCCTTTATTTTTTTGAGCAGTGTATATTATTTGTAGATGGCATAGTCATTACAAGCAGTGTAGCTAAGTGACATTTAAAATTGCATGGAGTACTGCACAGGGTAGCAGCAGCTCATCAACCCAGTTATGAAGCTGGACTAGACCTTTTATCCTGTATAGGCTGCCATATTTTGTTTAACAGACTTCTATTGGAGGTATGGTATTGAATCTTTTCCATATTCATTACAGTACGTAAATCCTGTAACCACATTTCAAAGGTAGGTACAGTCTCCAATTTCCAAAATTGCATTATGAGCCTTTTGGCGAATAGACTTCAAAGATAGACAGCCTTCCCTTCCTTGTTATTCCCATCAACTGTACCAAACAGAGCGATCAATCGGTCTGGGGCTATAACTCTATCAAAGGCTTTAGATAAGTAATCAGAAATGAGAGCCCAGTAAACATGTATTTTAGGATGTCCAAAATAACTGGGTCAAAGTCCCCTCCTGCTTGCTCCTCTCACACAGTGGTGAGGTGTCTGGGAATATTTTATGCAGTTTCACATTTGAGTAATGTAACCTGTGTATCACCTTAAACTGAACAAGGTTGTGCCTGGCATTCACAAAACTGTTTTATATTCCTGAGAGCTTCTACCCAGTCCTCATCTGAGATTTCTGAACCATGTTTCCCTTTTTAATAGTGTATGTAGATACAGTTGAAGTTGGAAGTTTACATACACTTCGGTTGGAGTCATTTAAAACTCGTTTTCAACCACACCACAAATTTCTTGTTAACAGACTATAGTTTTGGCAAGTCGGTTAGGACATCTACTTTGTGCATGACACAAGTAATTTTCCCAACAGTTGTTTACAGACAGATTATTTCACTTATAATTCACTGTCACAATTCCAGTGGGTCAGAAGTTTACATACACAACGGTGACTTCACCTTTAAACAACTTGGAAAATTCCAGAATATTGTCATGGCTTTAGATGCTTTTGATAGGCTAATTGAAATCATTTCAGTCAATTGGAGGTGTACCTGTGGATGTATTTCACGGCCTACCTTCAAACTCTGTGCCTCTTTGCTTGGCTTCATGGGAAAATCAGCCAAGACTTCAGAATAAATTGTAGACTACAAGTCTGGTTCATCCTTGGGAGCAATTTCCAAACACCTGAAGGTACCACATTCATCTGTACAAACAATAGTATGCAAGTATAAATACCATGGGACCACGCAGCTGTCATACCGCTCAGGAAGGAGACGCGTTCTGTCTCCTAGAGATGAATTTACTCTGGTGCGAAAAGTGCAAATCAATTCCAGAACAGCAGCAAATGACCTTGTGAAGATGCTGGAGGAAACGGGTACAAAAATATCTATATCCACAGTAAAATGAGTCTTATATCGACATAACCTGAAAGGTTGCTCAGCAAGGAAGAAGCCACTGCTCCAAAACCGCCATTAAAAATCCAGACTACGGTTTGCAACTGCACATGTGGACAAAGAATGTACTTTTTTCTAGGAATGTCCTCTGGTCTGATGAAACAAAACTGTTTGGCCATAATGACCATCGTTATGTTTGAAGGAAAAAGGGGGAGGCTTGCAAGCAGAAGAACACCATCCCAACCATGAAGCACTGGGGTGGCAGCATCATGTTGTGGGGGTGCTTTGCTCCAGGAGGGACTGGTGCATGTCACAAAAAAGATGGCATCATGAGACAGGAAAATTGTGGAAATATTGAAGCAACATCTCAAGACATCAGTCAGGAAGTTAAAGCTTGGTCACAAATGGGTCTTCCAAATGGACAATGACACCAAGCATACTTCCAAAGTTGTGGCAAAATGGCTTAAGGACAACAAAGTCAAGGTATTGGAGTGGCCATCACAAAGCCCTGACCACAATCCTATAGAAAATTTGTGGGCAGAGCTGAAAAGGCGTGTGCGAGCAAGGAGGCCTTACAAACCTGGCTCAGTTACACCAGCTTTGTAAGTAGGAATGGGCCAAAATTCACCCAACTTATTGTGGGAAGCTTGTGGAAGGCTACCTGAAGCGTTTGATCCAAGTTAAAGAATTGAAAGGCAATGCGACCAAATACTAATTGAGTGTATGTAAACTTCTGACCCACTGGGAATGTGATGAAAGAAATAAAAGCTGAAATAAATCTCTCTACTATTATTCTGACATTTCACATTCTTAGGATCACCACTTTATTATAACTGACACAGGGAATTTTTACTAGGATTAAGTGTCAGGAATTGTGAAATGGAATTTAAATGTGTTTGGCTAAGGTGTATGTGAACTTCTGACTTCAACTGTACCTTTTTATGTGGGCCTGTAGCAAATTATAAAGTCTAGAGACTGACCCTTTTGAATGGGGTTTGATAAGGTTATCTAATGTAGGATTCTTTGGCTTAATGCCGTACTGTGGGATGTGTCCTTAAGAAATTCCTGATTTGGAGGGATCTGAAAAAGTGTTGATGGCATGTTATACTTATTACCTTGTAATTGTTGAAATTAAGCTAAATGACCAATGTATAAGTTACCGATTTTGTTGTGAGCCCCTTCTCTCTCCACTGTGATAACACCATATTATCCAATGCATGGTGGAAAGCATGATTCAGGCAAATAGGGCTGTCAATGTATACAGTGGGTATGTTAAGAAAATACAGAATCTGTTTCCAGATCCCAAGAGTGTGACATGTCTGGGTTAGAGTCATATGCTGGGCTGTTAACAAGTGCAGGGAGTGAGGAACATTTGACCGGAGGTCTGCTCAATCAAAAGTCATGAAGGCATATCATTCTGTCAGATCCCAGTTCAACTTTCCCTCCAGAAAGACACAATGTTCAATAATACAGTTTAAAGTGAGGAAGGCCAAACCCCCCCTTGTAACTTGTACTTTCTTAAATGCTTCTTTGAAATTCTGGAATTATTATTGAATCCAGTTTCTTAAAATAGCTTTGGTATGAAATTGGGTAGATATTGGAAGAAGTAAAGAAACCTGGGTAGGACAACCATTTTAAGTGTTTAACCAAGGAGAAAGGCCCGAGTTCTCCAAAAATCTGTTTTTGTTTAAGCTGATCAATTTTCATATCCCAATTCATTTTCAATAGCTGATTTAAGTTTTGTTACTGATGCCAAGGCTTGTGAACTTGTCCATCACTGTTCTAAATGGGGTAGATTGCAGAAATTGCATAATCACAGGCGATGATATTGGCATCAATTTGCTTTTTTGCCAGTTTATCTTATAGCCAGAGAAGGAGCCAAATGTATTCATCAAGTTAAGGGGGAAATATATGTTTTAGGCTTGGATAAAAACAAAATAACAGTCTGCATTGAGGGACATTTTGTTCTGCGTGTCTTATTTTAGCGGGAGCTATATCGGCACATACACGAATGAGAGTAGCAAGGGGTTCCATGGCTATAGTGAAGAGAGCAGGCAAGATTGGGCACCCCTGTCGGTAGCCTTTGAACAGGTGGAATGACTGCAACATCTCCTGATTGGTTACCACGGATGCCATTTGGGTGTGCATAAATAATTCTTATCCAATTAATACGTTCCTTTCCAAACCCGAAATGCTCCAGAACTGACATACTTCCGCTCAATCTGATCAAACGCCTTTTCTGCGTCGAGCAATTACCACTGCCTCAACTTTATGATCATGATACATTACGTTGAAACGGCATCTCAAATTGTAGTATATATGTCGACCTGGAATAAAAACCTGTCTGGTCAGGGTGTATGATGTCAAACATATTTTTTTCTATCGGTTTGCCAATATCTTAACCCACATTTTATTTTCTATGGGGAGCAACAACACGGGGCGATAAGAAAATATCTCTGTGGAATCTTTTTTCAAGATCAGTGCTATAGTAGCCTCATACAGTGTTTGTGGGAGTATGGCATTTTCTTTGGATTGTTTAAACATTCGCAACATAACTGGAGCTAGACTTGCGCAGTGCTACTTATAGAATTCTATTACATATCCATCAGGCCCAAGTGCCTTGGTGTTTGGAAATTGTGCTATCGCTGTGTTAATCGCCTCTAAAGTTATCCTGGCATCAAGTGCAGCAGTTGCCCCCCTGTCTAGTTTAGGAAGTTCACATTCGGTGAGAAAAGTGTTCCATAGTTTGGATCAGTAGCATCGCATTTCGATTGATATAGCTATCAGTTAAACTGCACAAAACAATTGTTAATATCCTGTTACTATTTTACCATTGTCTCTTTTATTTTATAAATAGTTCTAGATGGCTGTACATGCCTTACCTGTCCGGCTAATAATCGATGTTGTGTTTCACCCAGTTCAAAATAATCCCGAGCCCTTACGGGAGTTGTAGTGATGAGACACGATAGTAATTACTAACAACAATTGGATACCACAAAATTGGGGAGAAAAGGGGGTAAAATGTATTTTATTTTTTAATTTTACCCCCTTTTCTCCCCAATTTTGTGGTATCCAATTGTTTTAGTAGCTACTATCTTGTCTCATCGCTACAACTCCCGTATGGGCTCGGGAGAGACTAAGGTTGAAAGTCATGCGTCCTCCGATACCCAACCAAGTCGCACTGCTTTACACAGCGCGCATCCAACACGGAAGCGTCCGGTTACGACAGAGCCTGGGCGTGAACCCAGAGTCTCTGGTGGCACAGCTGGCGCTGCAGTACAGCGCCCTTAACCTGTAGTGATGCCCAGCCTGTGAACGGGACCGTTATCATCTGACACTAATTAGCATAACGCAACAGACATAAATATTCCTATTCATGAAAATCGCAAGTGAAATGTATTGGAACACAGCTTAGCCTTTTGTTAATCACCCTGTCATCTCAGATTTTCAAAATATGCTTTACAGCCAACGCTAGACAAGCATTTGTGTAAGTTTATCATAGCCTAGCATAGCATTATGCCTTGCTACCAGCAGGCAAACTTGTCACGGAAATGAGAAAAGCAATCAAATTTAATAGTTTACCTTTGATGAACTTCAGATGTTTTCACTCACGAGACTCCCAGGTAGATGGCCAAAGTTAATTTTTTTCCCAAAAGATTATTTTTGTAGGCGAAATAGCTCCGTTTGTTCTTCACGTTTGGCTGAGAAATCGCCCGGAAATTGCGGTCACCACAACGCCAAAAAATATTCAAAATTGGCTCCATAATATCGACAGAAACATGGCAAACGTTGTTTAGAATCCATCCTCAATGTGTTTTTCTAATATCTATTCGATATTATATCCGTCGGGACAATTCCTTTTTCTCTAATGGCTACCTCTGCACTTTACGTGAGAATCTCTCTTGGAGCCACCATGTGACCACTTACGCAATGTGCCCCCATACGGCTATTCTTCAACAGAAATGCGTAACACTACGTCACAATGCAGTAGACACCTTGGGGAATACGTAGAAAGCGTAAGCTCGTTGATGGTACATTCACAGCTCAATAGGGACTCATTGGAACGCAGCGCTTTCAAAACCTGGGGCACTTCCGGATTGGATTTTTCTCAGGCTTTCGCCTGCGGCAGGGTAGCCTAGTGGTTAGAGTGTTGGACTAGTAACCGAAAGGTTGCAAGTTCAAATCCCCGAGCTGACAAGTTACAGATCTGCCGTTCTGCCCCTGAACAGGCAGTTAACCCACTGTTCCTAGGCCGTCATTGAAAATAAGAATTTGTTCTTGACTGACTTGCCTAAAGGTTTAAAAAATAAATAAAAAAATCAGTTCTGTTATACTCAGACAATATCTTTACAGTTTTGGAAACGTGTTTTCTGTCAAACGCTGTCAATTATATGCATATTCTAGCATCTTTTCCTGACAATATCCCGTTTTAAAATGTATTTTTTTGTAAATAAATAAAATTGAGAGGTGCTCTAACAACACCTCTTTTCCATAGCTTGCTCTCTAGCGCCACTTAATGTCTTGCGAAAAGTGTTAATATTTTATATCTCAATGATGCTGGACCCCAGGAAGAGTAGCTTCTGCTTGCGATTCTTAATAAATACAAATAGGATGGCCACCATTGCCCAGCCCCCCCCCCACTAACTTTACCGCCACTGCTGAGAAAATCCTAGGGGAAACACTGCAGTTGCTCTCTTTTCATCCATTGCAGCTTTAGCCTCTAGTGTTTCCACTTAGTTCGCTCAGAGGACTAAAAAAGTTGTTATGATAAGGACACACCTCATCCTCTTTCTCTTGTTTTAATAGCATATGCAGAGCAATCTGAAATGGCTCCATTAATTATTCACAGCAGGTAGTCTGGTCCACGTTAAATGTAATAAGCTCCCCATGGACTGACGGTGTCGCTGAAATCCCTTTTCAATGTGAGCGATACTTTGGTATGTAACTCACTCGGGGAGTAGCCTCCATTTTGAAGTTTGAATCAAGTTTGTTGGGACCAAGTAAGAATGTTGAGTCGGCAATGACCTCTGACAGTCCCAAGGCACAACAAGTTCTGATTGATAAAAAGCAAGATGATATTCAAGTACAAATGTATCACCTTTGTAGTAAAGTTGTTTTCATTCTATTCTGTTCATGTCAAAGGCAGCATTTCCACTACTGGTGACTCTAGCGACGCCAAAGTGCCCGTGGTTATTGTTTCTGTCTCTCATAATTAGTCGGACTGCAGACAGACCGTTGTGTTTTGCTGGTGCATCGGTTAGATTGGTTTCCTGGGCCCCAGCGTCCCCTGCTCTTGGTGTTGCTGCCTGTATGGCGCTGGTGACCATTACTGTAATCAGCCTACTTTACGGGTTTGTAATGGTGCTAATTGAAGAGATTAATACAGCAGCAGCGGCGTGAGGGTGTCCTCTCCCCTTCCTCAGGCAGATGGTTTTGATGAGCACCCACTGTGAACCTTAAGTGTTTCTGCTGGGATTACAAACACTGGGGAGGGGTCCCTGTTGTGAAGAGGGGGAAAAGAAAAGAGGAAGAGGGCTGGTAGCTTGGTGGGGGAGCAGGCGAGGGGACAAAGCAGAATCAAACAGTCCTCCATGTCCTCCCACATGCTTGTCTTTAGGCATTCTGTTCCCTCAAAAGAGAATATGAGGCCCAGCACCTTTACCGCTGTACATTGATCTGTGTTTCACTGCGTGTTGGGCACATATTTACTGTTTGGTCATTGAGAGTTTTATTTAGTATTTTATTTTTTGCACCAAAAACGTGTAGAATATAATGAAAGATGCAGGTGATGTTTCATAAACAGGTGGAAAACTGCTTTTTGTATCGTCAAGTGCCAGGCCTAAAGAACATCAAAGGGTTTTGGAATACTTCATAAAACTCTGAAATTCTTAGAATAAGTAGTGTGGGGAAATATATAGTTGGCTGTCTATTAATTGACTTGCCAAGTACAAGTTCTAATGTAAGGGATTGTATTGCGGTCATGGAGATCTGAATGATCAAATAAGAAGGCAACAAAGAAGCAACACCATATTCAAAGATGCAGCCCCCTTTCGTCCATTCTGTCCCCAACACCGCCACACAGGGAGCCCAGTGCAAACCATCTTTCTCATCCTCTTTTGTCTTAGTTGAAGACCAGCCGATGGTCTCTGCTTATGCATATCAATGGGGAGAGTCCTGTCCTCTTGTTTGTCTTTGCCAAAAGCTCTGGCTTTGCCTTGTGGCTCCCAGGGAACGGCTCCCTGCTCTCCTCGCTCACCACAGTTCTTCCTCGGGGGCTCTGATTGGCATTCACAGCCAAAATGTGGGGGTACGCTAAGCTGGAGTGCAAATGTTTGCCAGGAAAGTGGCGGGTAGAATAGTGATGGCCGATGGGTCTGGAGTGTCCGTGATCAGAAGAGTTGTCCGGGGGATTTCTCCAGCCCTTGCCGTTTCTACTCTGCAGCTGGAGAGAGGAACGGAGAACAGAAAAGAAAGGGGGGAGAGAGACTGAATGAAAGGCATCTGGTGCTGGAGAGCTTGTGACTGTTTAACAGCAACCTTTTCTTCTCTTTGATTTTGCTCCAGCCAAGGATTACTAGTACTTGGCATTTAGAATGATTTGATCATTAATGTTTCTGTGTATGTTGCCCAAGCACTGTGATATTGAGTACATGCTGGTCTCAGCCTTAACAGCAGGGAAGGGCTTTCTGTGTGTTATAAATTCTGTTAAGTTATATATTAATGTGTTATTACAGTGGATAATTCATTTTCTATCTATATCCTTGTGTAAAATGACACCGCCTCAAAGCATTTGTCACAAACTATTTCTTTCATTGTCTGCGTCACAAACTGCTATTACCTTTTGTAGTCACAGCCCTTTTTGTTATTACTTGAACATTTACATTTTAACAGGGATATCCCATTGAGACCAAGGCATCTTTTGCATAGGGAACCATGCATGTATACAAAATGTACAAATACAATGTAATATTAACATCCAATATTTGCAAGCAATTTAAAAGCAATCCCAATCCTCAACAAGGAGGTCCTCCATTAACTACTACCCCACTCCAGAGCATCAAGGTGCAGAGCTCTACAGAGAATTCTATCCACGGGTGCAAAAAAATAACCAAATGCAGATTTACTTAATTCCATAGAGATCAGTGGGACCTCTTGAATTTCTGTGGAATGTGGATTTGCACAAGGCTTTTGACAGGGTTGACCATAGTATCATTCACTACAAGATGAAAGCCCTTGGTCTTAACCGCAGGACCAAATGGTGGATGTTAAAGGAAAACATTCTAGTGCGAAAGGGATCAGCTGTGGAGTCCCGCAGAGGAGCATCCTTGGTCCACTTCTCTTCCTACTGTACATTTTAATGATAAAATCAGCCTGCTCTCGTAATTCGTTTTTTTTTTTTATGGGTAACTACTCTACTGGTGTCCCATAAGAACAAAGCCTCGGTCAAAGAACTCCTTAGTGCAGAGTTATCCAATATCAGTAAATGGCTTTCAGATAACAAGCTTTCTCTGCATCTTGGAAAAACAGAATCCATCTTATTTGGTTCCAGAGTAAAGCTTGCATGATCCCCTGATTTTAGTGCCAAAGGGGGCAACTCGGTGGTTACACCAAAAACTTCAGTCAGTGACATTGGGTGTGAATTGGAAAAGTACTTGCCTGGTGAAACTATGGCCCTAAAGGTTTTAACAAAGATAAACCAAGGCATTTAATTCCTAGCTCAGACCTCAAAACATCTTGATAGTGACAAACTAAAGACTCTGGCAGGTGCGCTAGTTCAGTGACACTTTGATTATGCGTACAGATACCTTTTTAAAGAATAAGCTACAGACCAGCTACAATACAAGCTGGTGAGTTGTACTTCAACTGTCCCCTCATACTCATCTGAAGGTCAAGCATTTTAATCAGCTATCTGTACAGAAGTGTAATATTAATTCAATTTGGTCTTTTTCAAGATGATTTTACTCATTAGATATGTCCACCAATACAACACTAAAGCCAAAGACTATTGCCTGTTTAAAATAGTTTTTTGTTTTAATTGTTGTATCTGGTAAGAAGACCTTTTCATATGTGTACTGTTTCACGCAACAGACTACCACAGCAACTCCAAGCCATGCCGACCAATTTAAAAAGAATCTCCAAAAGCTGGCTAACGATCGAGCAATAGAAAATGTTTCTGTATGTAATGCTCTAGGTTATGACAACCTTGTCCTTTTTTGTTTTGTGTAACCAAAGTACGCATAGTTTACCCTAGGCCTACTAAGTTTTGATGGCGTGCGCAATTGGCATGCTGAATGCAGGAATGTCCACTAGAGATGTTTCCAGAGAATTGAATGTTAATTTCTCTTCCATAAGCTGCCTCAAACATCGTTTTAGAGAATTTGTCATTAAGTCCAACCGGCTTCACAACCATAGACCACATGTATGGCGTTGTGTGTGCGAGCGGTTTGCTCATGGCAACATTGTGAACAGTGCCCCATGCTGGGGTTATGGTGTGGACAGGCATAAGCTACGGACAACAAACACAATTGAATTTCATCTATGGCAATTTGAATGCACAGAGGTAACGTGATGAGATCTTGAGGCCCCTGGTTGTGCCATTCACCCCTGCCATCACCCCATGTTTCAGCATGATAATGGGGCGGCAGGGTAGCCTAGTGGTTAGAGCGTTGGACTAGTAACCGGAAGGTTGCAAGTTCAAACCCCCGAGCTGACAAGGTACACATCTGTCGTTCTGCCCCTGAACAGGCAGTTAACCCGCTGTTCCTAGGCCGTCATTGAAAATAAGAATTTGTTCTTAACTGACTTGCCTGGTTAAATAAAGGTAAAATAAAAAAAATAAAAAATGCATGGCCCCATGTTGGAAGGATCTGTACACAATTCCTGGAAGCTGAAAGTGCCCCAGTTCTTCCATGGCCTGCGTACTCACCAGACATGTCACCCATTGAGCATGTTTGTGATGCTCTGGATTGATGTGTACGACAGCGTGTTCCAGTTCCAACCAATATCCAGCCACTTCGCATAGCCATTGAAGAGGAATGCGACAACATTCCACAGGTCACAATCAACAGCCTGATCAACTCTATGCGGAAGAAATGTGTTGAGGCAAATGGTTACTAGATACTGACTCGTTTTCTGATCCAGGCCCTCTTTGTTTTAAGGCATCTGTGACCAACGGATGTATATCTGTATTCCCAGTCATGATTAGGGCCTAATGAATTTATTTGACTGATTGCCTTATATGAACTGTAACTCAGTAAAATCTTTGAAATTGTCACATGTTGGGGTTTTATCATTTTTGTTCAGTATATTTATAGTTGGCTATCCATTTGATCTGGTTTGGTGACTTGTGTATCTGGAATTTAACAATGAATTAAGGTACTGCAGAAGTTAAGAGGGCTTTATAAACAAAGAGAGCAGTGTATCAATCTAAGAGACTTAAGAGAGGGCCAGCCTGCTTTCTGATATAGGATGCAATGATGTGTACTCAACCTGTCCCCTGTAATAAAGGGAAATGTGCTGTGGTAAACTGCATCTAGTGGTTTGAATGTAGTGGCAGCTGCATTCATATAAATGATGTCACTGTAGCCTAGCACTGGCAGGAAAGTTGACTGAATGATCTGTTTTCTCCTGTTCATGCAGAGGCACAGTCTATTTCTAAAGAAGCCCATTTTTATTCAACTTAACTCATTTATCCATATGCTTTTTAAAATAACTTCATCAATCCATATGCCCAGATATTTATTTATAATATAATAATCTGAGTACTTGTACCGTTTCTTAACATGTACCATTCTAAATATTCTACATAAAGGGGATTGGGCTACATGTTAAGAAATTGTACATTACATTAAAATCACAACTTGTATCTGGTGAAGTGAGACCCTAATCAAGCTGCTCTCAAAGTAAATACAGTTCTCTGGCAGACAGGGGGCAGCATTAGACAGCACTTATCAGAGTATGTGTCTAACTGGCCTTACTAGTAATGTGATGGGCTTTTTTGAAAAGTGAATTGTAATATCGCTTTTGTCAGCAGTGGTAATGGTAGGTTCCTTTGGTGAAAGCTGAGCTGGGCGATTGGCGTTTTAATGAGATTTGTAATTGGAATGCCTAGCAAAAGGCTGTAGTACATAGAGATAGCATAAAAACATCGTGAATAGTTAATGCTTGTTCTATTTAGCCAGATATTGATAAAGGAATCCTGGTCTTATGTTGATATTGATTTTAGGGCAACTTCAGAGAGAATTGGTCACGATGGTTGTTATAAGCAAACATAATTAGCCTAATTGCTCATTTAGTTCTTTCCAAATTAGGGATGGGCATGAGTACTTTAACGGACGTCAAATTTCCATCTTTAACCAGAAATACTGTTAACATTTTTGGTGGATGTGCGTTGTGGGTGCCCGAACAGGCAAGTGAAATTTTGTCTTGAATACCTAGTTAATTTTCTTTGACTCTAGTGTTCCATTTGTACATGTGCATTTGTGGGTCACAAAAAAAAATAAACCAAGCCAAGCATCACACAGTTCTTCTCCCTAAATTACTTTTCCCCCTCAGTGTCTCATTCACTCAATTGCCATCCAACTGCTCCCTACACACACACACACGTGTGTGTGTGTGTGTGGAGTGCGCCCACGAGCTCCAGTTAGGCCTACAGAAATATATGCCTTTCAAAACACATTCTAAATGGACTGGATTTATTAAGCATATGCCAAAGCATATGCCAAAGAAAATGTCAAAGAACAGACAGAATTTTCTAAATTGAACATCTGTATATCACCCCGTTTCAAATGATCATTCTTAACTGGTTTAACTGGTCCAGATGTGAAATGTGCATAAACTTTTTTTCATTTGGAAAAATATTCTGTTCTGTTTGATTTAATTAATTAATTTTTTACTATGATGAGGGCTCAGGAAATATGGGTGTCTTGTCTGCTAAATTTAACCTTATTTTGTTATGCCATTGCACATCTATAGGCTTCTACAAGCAAGCACCACTGCTGAGGTTACTGCCTTTTCGAAGATTGCGTTGCACCATCTTATTTAACCAGTTGATATTACGGTTTCAATAAATTAATTTTATGGCACTTTTTTCTTTAATCGACTGACGTGTATACACTACATGACCAAAAGTATATGGACACCTCATCTAATATCTCATTTAAATATCATGGGCATAAATATGGAGTTGGTACCCCCTTTGCTGCTATAACAGCCTCCACTCTTCTGTGAAGACTTTCCGCTAGATGCTGGAACATTGCTGCGGGGATTTGCTTCCATTCAGCCACGAGCATTAGTGAGGTCGGGGTTCCAATTTTCTAAATCAGTGTGTAAAAACTTGACTGGCCTGCACAGCCAATACTTCAACCCATCGAACAGCTTTAGGATGTTCAACGATCAGGTTTCCACGTACCTTTGGTTGTGCATCTTACTTTTAGAAACTGTTCTCACAGTTCTGTCAACTTTCTTGTTGGTTTTGAGACTCGCCTTCCTGTTCTGTCTGCTATGCACGTGTTAGAGGATGTGGATACGTTGTGGTAGGGAAAACCTTCATTAAAGCAGGCGATTGTAATGCGTCTCGTAAAATCTGAGATAATAAACGTATCGCTGCTCGGATAGAATAGGTTTGGTTAAAGTGCTGTTTCCAACTTGCAGCCACCAGGACCTCCTTTATGGGCATTAGTTTGTTGTTTCTCTAAGGCTGCCTTAACCTTTGACTGGAGACGCTTAATTACAGCTGGGCGCTAGTGTTTATGCCTGCCTGTCGGTCAGCGCTAGGAGGAGAAATCCCTGTAGCCCTCTGGTCAAACACAGATATTACACTCTGTAATAACACTGGCCACCCGGCCTGACCCCACTCCACTTCATAAAGAAAGGCACTGTGCATGTGTGTGTTTGGGACTGGCGAGAGAATGAGGTTTGAATATCGTGATCCCATGTCAGCCACGCATTGTCTAAACTTTTACCAAGCCATTTTCAGGCCTGTCTGCTTCTTACCAAGTGACACAGACCTCAACACAGACACTCGTCTGCAGAATTGTAGGCTTTTATTCAACATAAAAAAGCTCTCCATCTGTGGGCACGAGACTGCAGTCTCGGCAAGGATACATCTCTTCCTCTGAGTGTTGGAGGATTTGGCTGTGTGTGGAGGGAGCTTTCTACCACAATGGCCAGTTTGCTCAGCATCAGTATCTACCCCTGCAGGGTAGTGCATTCTGCAGGGGTAATGCGCTAGAATCTAGCACTCAGGCGACACTAGCTTTGATCAACCTCTCCTTGCGCACATCAGGCTGGCATTGTGCTTTAAACCATCAGGGCAGGGATGGCGGGAGCTTGGTGGTCGTGGGACGCTGCGAACGGTTTAAAAGCACGGAATGTTAAGTGCAGATACACTTAAAAGAATGGGAGAAGAGAAATACTGTTCATTTGAGTGTTTCTGTGCATTAAGCAAGGCATCTGTGGAATGCAGATGACACAGCTTTTTCTCTCTGTCCAATGCCCTGTGCCCTCCCATCTTTGTTGTTCCTTTCCACACCTCCATGGGAGACAATAAAAGCTATGCCGACACACCAATGATGTTGTCTCTCATGATGTGTTTACTGTTATAGTTCGGTATAGGCTACTTACTGATATTTTCAGTTCTTTTCTTCAGGATTTCCATTAAAAGTATTCATGTTTTAATCTGAAATTATAGATTTAATAATTATTTGCCATTGTCTTTCTTTCCAGGTGAAAAGGAATGTTTCCGACCTGACAAACATCCCAGTGCGACACCAACAATGGGAGGGCTGGCCTGCTGCGGCATCTGACGATTCGGTAAGGAACAAAAACACATGTCTCTCAGGCTTGGACTTGGGAACACCACTCCATTTCCATGTTGTCTTTGGACCTTATAGCTGCTGTTCTCCAGCAGTCTTACATAAATTAGGAAAATATGTCACCCATGTTTTCATTTACTGAATATATTTTGATTTAAGAAGGTTAAAGACCTGGGTTCAAGTTTATTCCATGAAGGCTTTATAAAAGCCTATTTTACATGTAGTGAATCTCAGTTTGAGAGAAACTGTTAAATGTTTTCAGTGCTGAAACCATCTGTCCAGTCTAAAAGTAAGAGGTAGAAACTAATTAAAATGTCAGGACAGTCTGCAGGGGTTTGCAGGGTCCTTCTATCTGTGGACATTAAAGCTCACGTCATTGAGTGTCACTGACCTCTCCCGCCTGGGGTCACCGTTCAGCCATTCAGCTAAATTTAGTCAAAGTGAACAGACGCGGTCCTCACACGGAGCCCTGAGGAACTCCGAACCCCCCCCGCTTCTTTGACAGCTTGTATGTTCCCATGCTAATTTTATGGATGATTGTGCAACTGGGTTGTTCCATACACATTCTGTTGGCTCTTCAACTTTTATATTTGCTGTTGTTTTAAAATATTACCTCTTATTACATTATTTTGTGGCATTCTCTTTACTACCCTGAACTGAGTTTTCTTGCTCTGATCATGATTAAAATCTACAATGACATTTCTATTTTAGATGTAGTACAGGGTGTGGTCACCTGGTGAGAACCTGTTCTCTTAATGTTGTGTGGTTCTTATGGCAACCCTCTCTTTTCCCATCTACCATCTACATTCAAATATTCACGTTGGCAAATTGAATTAACAATCCCTGCATCTTTTGTTGTTTTGTTTTTAAGTGGAGCTTTTATGTCTCGTTTGGTTGCTCTCTTGTCAAAGCAAATACGTACATTGCAACTGTTTATTTTCCTGAAAGGCTGAGACAAAAGGTTCTATTTCTTTTTTGTTCTAAATTGTTTGCTCTTTGTGTGCCTTAATGTAAAGCGCAGTGGCCAAAGGCAGCCTCTCAAACTACAAACCCTATACAGCACTGATATGGATCTATTTAATTGTTATCCATCTCTTTCCTTAGACAGGCAATCTAGCCAAGATGTCAAGTCCAACCTGAAACCACAGTAAAGTGTACATTATTACTTCTCACCCACAATATTCCGGAATATGAGGTGGGCTGCTTGTCAATGAGTCTTGGCTCGACCAAAGCTCTAAGGTGGCTTGGGGATGAATAGAACGTGGCTTTAGGTCATAGCCAGGCTATGGCCAGGCACATTGCTAAGGCGGCTCACTGCTCCCATGTTTCTTGGGAGGAGATATTAAAAGCATTGACTGCAATATTAGGCCTCTCCAGCCCAAACCCTTATTGAAATGTCTCACAGCATTACAGAGAAAGCCCTTGCATGCCAGCCTGGCTCTTCCATTGCATATCTCATTAACCCCACCTCATCTCTGGGGATTTGTACCAATAAACATGGCAGCTAGGGTTTAAAAATACATTTTCAAGGAGTCAGAATCGGTGACTACTTTCTCATTATTTTTCAGCCTTTTTTCATTCAATGCACTCACTTAATATTTAGTGGGGGAAAAGTCAGAATTCTTTTTTACAGTAATCATTTGTTGTTCAATTTAGGGATCAATATTGTTCAAACATATAGGTTTTATTGTCACCCGGCTGTTTTATAATTAAATAACCAATTTAAGCCACGTCAAATGGTTGTCTACGTTCAAGTGAATGGGAAAAATGTGTTGTTTTTTTTTCAGACAGAAACACAAACATGCATACTGTTAGATAACAGGCCTTTATATTTGTGGTGCACAGTTTTATAAACTGCTGGAGCATCTCTGGAGTTAAAGATCAGTTCACAAGCTCAGCTGGGCACCACTTCTGCCAGCCACTGCCTTTTGATAACCAATTACCCAGACTCATTTTTATTTAAAGCCTTGCAGAGGTTGAAAATACAGTTTTCACATCCAAGGCTTAGATTTGTCTAATTAAACATGAGCTAATTGATTAACTTATTTACCTACTGCTTATTTTATAACTGTGCTTTACACTCAGAAATCGTCATCTTCAAAGATTGTTAGGTTGTTTCGTTTTTTTGTACAAGAAGTCAAATGTGGTAGGAGCTTACCTGTGGAGAAACAAGTGATTGGTTTTGGTACTTCACCTCCCTGATTCTGTGCCTTTGTGTATTGATCTACAAAGTGTTAGCCTACATCAAATTTAAATCGGAGCAGGAAGAAACACCTCTTGTTTTGGTTGGCTATATGATTCAGTGAGGTAATTTGATACTAAAAATGTAAAGGATGTGAAATATAAAAGGTGATAAAGGGAACTGCAAGCAACCTGGCCACAGAAACAAGAGGGTAATGCTCATTTGGCAGTGTTAGCCTATATCCATGGTGCCTTAGATTATGATGAAGCTGACGCTTTAAAGTCCCCATGCAGTCTTGAAATTATTGTTTTTAAATCACTGTCATGTGTATTGAAAATAAGAACTTTTTGTAATGTATTTCCCTGCGCCTCCTTTTGCCATTTGACATGTTAAACTAGGCAAGTCGGTTAACAATTTCTTATTTACAATGATGGCCAAACCCGGACGACTCTGGGCCAATTGTGTGACGCCTCCGCCCTATGAGACTCCCACTCACGGCTGGTCGAACCAGGGTCTGTTGTGACACTTTTAGCACTGAGATGCAGTGCCTTAGACCGCTGTGCCACTCGGGAGCCCCTCCAGTGTCGCCATGTGTTTACATTAACAACCCTGAATGGCGGATAGGATTGTCTAGAATCTAGAGCACGGCTCTCCAACCCTGTTCCTGGAGAGCTACTGTCCTGTAGGTTTTCACTCCAACCCTAATCTTCCACACCTGATATTGGAGACCCCTGCTCTAGAGCTTACCCCTTGAAAGTTGGAGGGTACATATGGAAATAAAAGATAACTGACCATCGGCCTAAATCAGATTTTGATGATCTGGGCCAAAAACATCTCACCTGAACAGACTGAAATTCCTGTATTTAAAAAAACAATAATAATAAATCAAATAAAAATTCAAATGACTCTTACATAAAAAGGGCATTATCATAATTTCACAATTTGAGTTTTTTTCTGACCTCTCTTTGGAAATATCATTAGAGGGGCAGTGCAGTCAAAAGTTTGGGGTTAGCTGAGTTGAAAAAACCAAACGCACATTGTGGAGAAACAGTTGTTGCTTGAGGTAATGGGCCATTGTCTGACTCCCTTGGTGTGAAAGATGATTGATCTGTTGTGAGACTTTCTTATTACCACCACTTTCGTCTACTCCTTTGAGGAAACAAGCCGAGCCAAGCGGCAAGTATTCTGGCCATTCTGATTGACAGAGCGGTCCTGCACCTGTGGGAGTGATTGACAGACAGTGAGACATCCTTATTAGACTCTGCTTTTTTCTCTTCCGCCATAATTGCTGACATTTATCCAGTGTTTCATGGTGTTTGCTAATGTATTAATGCAGTCACTCTGAGGGCTCTGAGCCCGGCTCCTCTCCTCCCAGCTTTTAATGGATTCTCTGGTTGACAGCCCCGTGCAGGCTTATTGGGGCCTGCTGGTTGCCGTAGCGACAGGGCTCAGTGATAAGCCGAGAAAGAGCCCCCTGTGTGATTGCTGTCTTCAGGTAACATTCAGTGGGGCCAGACTCAGTGAGGAGGACATGCGCTGCATGGAAGAGAGACTGTGTAGGCTCAGCCTCTATCCATCTCCCTCTGACCAAATGCATTTGCTACTTTGAGGGCTTTAATGCACAAGTCCCCCCATCTCCAGAATGTTCCTCATTCGTTTGGTCACTTCTTGGATCCCCTGCTCTGTGAGCATAGTAGTGAAATGCCCCGCTGTTGATTTCAGCAGCATTTTCCTTCAACACTATGACTTTCTGTGGAGAAGCTGGTGATCACAGTTGCCTGTGTGAACCTCAAACACTTGGTACATGACCCCTGATCTTAATCAGGAATGACATACTGTAAACAGGCAAGGAGGAACCTATAAGAGACCAACAGGTGTTTAGGGTGGGGCTTCTTTTCTTCTGTCTTTATTTTCTCAGGCTCTGTTGTCCCCCTTTATCAAAGAGTTGTTGAACAAGGTGGTATTGGGGCTCTGGGTACTGTCAGTGCAGCTGTCAGTGATAATTATCTCACTCACAGCCAGAGACCTAATCCAAACACTGCCCAGACAAAAAAGAAACAGAAAGAGAATGAGGGAGAGCGGGAAAGAGGCGGCAAGGGGGGCAGAGAGAGAATTCTTTCCTGGCATCGCTCCCCAATGCTTAGAAGCTTCAGTGCAAGTGTTAATTAAAAGAATCCAAAAAAGAGGAGCTTGTTCTTTGTGTTGGGATGGAGGAGAAGGTCAGTGGGGGGGGTTAACCTCTCCCCTGTGCCCCGCAGCGTTCCGCCACAGAGATGGGAAGCTGCACTTATCCCGCAGCATCAGTGGAAGGCACGGGGTCAAAGCTTGGCTTGGATGACCGCTCAACTTTATTTTTCTGATTTTCAGCACATGTCGTCCCTCCCCTCAATGTCCCCCATTGACAAGAGAAGTGATCAACTTTATTTATACACATATTAGGGCCTTGGAGGAAACCTTTTATTGTCGAGGGGGTCCACTTAGCCGCCATTAAGATTCTCACGTTTGATTGCCACTCGATTGGAGAGGCAAGAGAAAAGAGCAAGACATTCCTTCACATCTCAAAGCCCTCGTCTCTGTCCTGCTCAAGGGGTCAGCCTCTCAAACCACTGTGTCGATTAATTTTTTAACAGCACTTGGATTTCTATGGAGCACTGTTTAGAAATTTTCTTTCAAACCAACAAAGTGTGGCAACCAGACTCAATTTACATTCAAGGATATTTCCATCCAATTCCATTTGATTTAATAAGATCAACTTGGCTAATGAGAAAATGGGAATTGTACCGTTATACAATAATACTTAACCCGCTAAAGAATTAGTGTGGGAGTATTTTTGTTACATGAACCATGTCAGGCAATTCTGCTAAGTGTTCTTCCTAGGTGTTCCAGTGTTATTCAGTGTAAGTGTTGCTTTTAATTAACACTTGCACTCAGCTGTCCCAGCCATGGCAGCCTAGTCCTGCCTCTTTATTAATATGTTTTATTTTAAAGTACATTTGCTTTAAGTTAGTTGTGAAAGACAAACACAATCTGTCGTGTGTGTGTGTGGGCAGCGGAACTAACGAGGCCAAATGGGAAGACCATGACAAGAAGATGGTCACATGACTTTACGGACTCTGCTGCACGGCTTTCCTGCATCTTCCCCTGGCACTGTGCTGCACAGCAGGGAAATAGCTATGGGCCACAGCAGGATATTGCTCATGCTTTATTTGTCCAGGGAATACTGTTTTTCTTCTGTTTTTCCTGTTGAGCAAGTGGGAATTTGACTTATTTCTTGCGCCAATAATAATTTAACAGTGGATTCAAATGAGAATGATGGCTCTCTCTATATTTGGATATGTTCTGTTTTTATCATCCAGCAAATCATGTGCCCAACGAGGACTAGTGGTTACTCTATTCTCTGGCTGAATTACTTTAAAAGAGATGTGGAAAACTCCAGCAGTCACTCTGCTTTTGAAACTCAATTGCCGTTACATGTAATCGGGTCCTGATTCAACAACTACCAACTGGTTTTGTTGGCTAGAGGACCTGACAATAGCAACGATTTCCACCCCCTGCTGTTGACGGCCAGGGACTTTCCCTTTTGTCTGTCCGTGTCAATCACGGCATTAGGGTTAAACCTCCAGTTAATGCCACTATATCACTTGTTTGCAATAAACATAAGGTTGTTTTCTCAAACGATGAACCAGTAGGTAAATACATTTTTACTTTATTTGAACTGTAGTGGATGAGTTGGCTTGCTAACGTTGATTATGAACAGACTAAAATACTGTATTAAGTAGAGATTATTTCTGCTAGGTTTTGACAATGATTTTATTAATTTTCCGCTTGGCTTCAGTGGGCCATGTAGGATGTTGTGGTCAGGTTCAGACCATCTGCCCCATACTTGAAATGAAAGCCTGTTAAGACTTGCATTATCGATTTAACACTGATAATCCCTTACACTCTCAGGGAGAGCAGGTTAGTGAGTAGCATAGTTAGAAAGATGGGTGCTGGGGCCCCATCACTTTCCATGGCACCTGCCTCTATCTTTACCCTATCCCATTGGGTTCAGCCATATAGACCGTCTTTAATGAGTCCCTCCAGTGCTGCGGTTGGTGACATTTCCAGTCTTTAATTAGATTGTCCATAAACCATGCCTGTACATTTTATTCTGGGCTTCCTTATAAGTCTGGATAAATGTTTTGTTCTAATCCTAACAAAGTCAGAATGGTTTATCTGTGAATGTGGAACTTGGATCTCTTTCTGCCTTTACACCTCCTTATAGAATGTTAATGCATTGTTCAGATTATTATTGTAAAAAAAATATGTTTCTGTCCCCAGATGACACTGGCTGCCTCTGGAATCAGCTACCCCTGCCATCACCTCAGTGTGTGTCGAAGGTCCTCACCAGCCAACAACCAGGAGCCCACAGAAGAGGTAGAGCAACACACAGTACATTTGGCTTTGTTTTACATTTTTCATTGTATTTGATAGGTCAACAATACTGAAGCGAATATGTTTGAACAGTGCGCAGATGTCCACATGGTAAGCGACAGCGAGGGGGATGACTTTGAGGATGCGTCTGAATTTGGAGTGGACGAATCAGAGATGTTCGGTATGGGGTCTTCTACAGGCTGTCGGAAAGCCGCCTTGAGTACGTACCTCACTTAGCATGATGCTACCACTCGATTCAAAAAGGTTGATTTGGTATTTAATTGTTATCAAGCTAATGTGTTTTTCTCTGCAGTGCCAGAGAATAGTGAGAATGAAAGTGATGCCTTACTGCACTTTACTGCTGAATTTTCAACAAGGTACGTATTTAGTATTGTTTTAAGGGGCCTGTGCTTCTCAAACGATGTGGAAGATCCATGCATTCTTTTTACGGGTCAATCTCCTATGTGTGTGTTGTAGGTACGGAGAATGTCATCCAGTGTTCTTCATTGGTACTTTGGAGGCAGCATCTCAAGAGGCCTTCTATGGCAAAGCCAGAGATGTAAGTAACAGTAGAGGAGCTGGTCTCAGTAGTATAATTTACAGGTTAAAAGGACATAATACTAGTGCCTTCAGAAAGTGTTCATACCCCTTGACTTAATCCACATTTTGTTGTTACAGCCTGAATTCAAAATGTATTAACCGCTTACAGCTCCCCCGCTACTTTTTCAATTTCCGCCTGAAGACATACCCAAATCTAACTGCCTGTAGCTCAGGCACAGAATCAAGGATATGCATATTCTTGGTTTCATTTGAAAGAAAACACTGAAGTTTGTGTAAATGTGAATTGAATGTCGGAGAATATAACACAATAGATCTGGTTTAGATAATACAATGATTTTTTATTGTTGTATCATATTTAAAATGAACAAAACAAAACAAACATTCATGATGATGGGGATAATTTCAGTGAAAAACATGAGGGCAACAGTACTTGTTTCAGAATGATAACATCCAAAATGAGTGTGCTACATGACATTTATCATGAAATCATCACTCAGGTGTCCCACACAAGTAGCCCAAATGTACCCAAGTTGCCAAATTGGTGAAGTTATACATTTTGAATGGAATAACTATTTACAAAATACCAAAATGGTATTCTAACCCCCCCCCAGTCTTTGGAAGACCCTCAGTCCTCTACACAATATTGTGCTGCTGATACCAGGTGCCAAAGTAGTCTATTTCTGCTGTAAAGCAGAGGGTCACCAAGCATGTGGTGCAGGTGATGGGGGACTTGATTTGCAAAGAACAGTGACGCCTCCATGCTGTGCCCCTTTGGCCCTGTGGCACATCCATGCCTGCAGAAATTAATTTGGGCAGATGAACACCACTTGTGGCAGGAGCAGAAGGGACAGAGGTAGAGGGGCCAGAATGTGGTGCTGTGGTGCTGTAGCCAGCAAGCTCCTTGATGAGCAGCTCTGAAGGCTAGCTGTGAGATGGGGGGGCTTTCCACAGCTCTTAACCATTTCCTTGTGTAGCATGAATGCATTCACCACAGCAATGTCGATGAAATTATAGAAGGTCTTGTACCATTTCATCGTCTTATGGAGAACATTGTAATAGCCAATCAGCGCATCTGACAGGTCCACACCTCTCATGCTCTTGTAGTAGTCCTTTATTGCAGTTTGGGAAGGGGGAATTTTTTTGCGGTCCATGCCCCAGTAGCGCTGAGACAACAGGTGTCTGGCTGGTCGAACCAGCTTCAGTGGGGGATGGACACCTTGGCACTGGGGGCTCCCATTCGGAGTCAGTGTCACTGTGAAAGAAAATGTTCAGTTAGAATAGTTTCACATATGAGCCCAGTATCTACAGGTATATACAGTGGGGCAAAAAAGTGTTTAGTCAGTGCAAGTTCTCCCACTTAAAAAGATGAGAGGCCTGTAATTTGTGGTCCTTCTGTAGCTCAGTTGGTAGAGCATGGCGCTTGTAACGCCAGGGTAGTGGGTTCGATCCCCGGGACCACTCATACGTAGAATGTATGCACACATGACTGTAAGTCGCTTTGGATAAAAGCGTCTGCTAAATGGCATATTATTATTATTATTATTATAATTTTCATCATAGGTACACTTACTCTATGACAGACTAAATGAGAAAAAAAATCCAGAAAATCACATTGTAGGATTTTTAATGAATTTATTTGCAAATTATGGTGGAAAATAAGTATTTGGTCACCTACAAACAAGCAAGATTTCTGGCTCTCACA
The DNA here is from genome assembly GCF_023373465.1 of Oncorhynchus keta. Taxonomy (NCBI): domain Eukaryota; kingdom Metazoa; phylum Chordata; class Actinopteri; order Salmoniformes; family Salmonidae; genus Oncorhynchus; species Oncorhynchus keta. The sequence continues at coordinate 65,646,289 of NC_068421.1, read as the reverse complement.
GACCTGTAATATCTTCTTTAAGAGGCTCCTCTGTCCTCCACTCGTTACCTGTATTAATGGCACCTGTTTGAACTTGTTATCAGTATAACAGACACCTGTCCACATCCTCAAACAGTCACACTCCAAACTCCACTATGGCCAAGACCCAAAGAGCTGTCAAAATACACCAGAAACCAAATTGTAGACCTGCACCAGGCTGGGAAGACTGAATCTGCAATAGGTAAGCAGCTTAGTTTGAAGAAATCAACTGTGGGAGCAATTATTAGGAAATGGAAGACATACAAGACCACTGATAATCTCCCTCGATCTGGGGCTCCACGCAAGATCTCACCCCGTGGGGTCAAAATGATGACAAGAACGGTGAGCAAAAATCCCAGAACCACACGGGGGAACCTAGTGAATGACCTGCAGAGATCTGGGACCAATGTAACAAAGCCTACCATCAGTAACACACTACGCCGCCAGGGACTCAAATCCTGCAGTGCCAGACGTGTCCCCCTGCTTAAGCCAGTATATGTCCAGGCCCGTCTGAAGTTTGCTAGAGAGCATTTGGATGATCCAGAAGAAGATAGGGAGAATGTCATATGGTCAGATGAAACCAAAATTATAACTTTTTGATAACTCAACTCGTCGTGTCTGGAGGACAAAGAATGCTGAGTTGCATCCAAAGAACACCATACCTACTGTGGAGCATGGGGGTGGAAACATCATGCTTTGGGGCTGTTTTTCTGAAAAGGGACCAGGACGACTGATCCATGTAAAGGAAAGAATGAATGGGGCCATGTATCGTGAGATTTTGAGTAAAAACCTCCTTCCATCAGCAAGGGCATTGAAGATTAAATGTGGCTGGGTCTTTCAGCATGACAATGATCCCAAACACACCGCCCGGGCAACGAAGGAGTGGCTTCGTAAGAAGCATTTCAAGGTCCTGGAGTGGCCTAGCCAGTCTCCAGATCTCAACCCCATAGAAAATCTTTGGAGGGAGTTGAAAGTCCGTGTTGCCCAGCAACAGCCCCAAAACATCACTGCTCTAGAGGAGATCTGCATGGAGGAATGGGCCAAAATACCAGCAACAGTGTGTGAAAACCTTGTGAAGACTTACATAAAACATTTGACCTCTGTCATTGCCAACAAAGGGTATATAACAAAGTATTGAGAAACTTTGTTATTGACCAAATACTTATTTTCCACCATCATTTGCTAATAAATTCATTAAAAATCCTACAATGTGATTTTCTGGATTTTTTTTTCTAATTTTGTCTGTCATAGTTTGTGTACCTATGATGAAAATTACAGGCCTCATCTTTTTAAGTGGGAGAACGTGCACAATTGGTGGCTGACTAAATACTTTTTTGTCCCACTGTATAGAGTACAGGGAACATAAGGTTGAATATATTATGACAGACCAGCTAGATCTACGGTCTGTTTTATATTATGACATTTCAGCTAGATCTACGGTCTCCATTTCACTTTGGCCATTTGTTGTGGGCCTGTCATCCCCTCAACAGCCTCAAATAGGCTATTTCACGTGGGGGTGGGGTGGAGCGGCAGACGCGCATCTCAGCCATGCTCCCTCTAATCCACAATATGTATATATACACACACAAACCTAGGCTATGGGTCATACACATGCATACAAACACCCCCACCCACAATGTACAGCCAACGTGTACACATTTCATTACATTTTTATATATTGCTACTAAAATTGTAAATAATCACAAATAATATTGTGTATTATTCATTTCAAACAACTGCATTAGCATGAGAAGAACTTACCAGTCAAACGATGTCCTCTCCGTTCAAAAAATATTCCTCCATTTGGGAATCAAAGCTATGCTAGCTAAATGAATCACCCTCCAACAATCTCTCACTTTCCCGATCAATTTCTTCTAAAATTGTGTGTACATCTGTATATTTTGATTTAGCTTTTGTGGTGTTTAAGTGTTCCCTTTTATTTTTTATATTTGTTTTTAGCAGTATATATCAAGCAGTATGGCGAATAGTCGCCATACTGCTTGATATACACTGCTCAAAAAAATAAAGGAAACAGAACACTTAAACAACACAATGTAACTCCAAGTCAATCATACTTCTGTGAAATAAAACTGTCCACTTAGGAAGCAACACTGATTGACAATAAATTTCACATGCTGTTGTGCAAATGGAATAGACAACAGGTGGAAAGTATAGGCAATTAGCAAGACACCCCCAATAAAGGAGTGGTTCTGCAGGTGGTGACCACAGACCACTTCTCAGTTCCTATACTTCCTGGCTGTTTTGGTCACTTTTGAATGCTGGCGGTGCTTTCACTCTAGTGGTAGCATGAGACGGAGTCTACAACCCACACAAGTGGTTCAGGTAGTGCAGCTCATCCAGGATGGCACATCAATGTGAGCTGTGGCAAGAAGGTTTGCGGTGTCTGTCAGCGTAGTGTCCAGAGCATTGAGGCGCTACCAGGAGACAGGCCAGTACATCAGGAGACGTGGAGGAGGCCGTAGGAGGGCAACAACCCAGCAGCAGGACCGCTACCTCCACCTTTGAGCAGGAGGAGCCCTGCCAGAGCCCTGCATAATGACCTCCAGCAGGCCACAAATGTGCATGTGTCTGCTCAAACGGTCAGAAACAGACACCATGAGGATGGTACGAGGGCCCGACGTCCACAGGTGGGGGTTGTGCTTACAGCCCAACACCGTGCAGGACGTTTGGCATTTGCCAGAGAACACCAAGATTGGCAAATTCGCCACTGGCGCCCTGTGCTCTTCACAGATGAAAGCAGGTTGACACTGAGCACATGACAGTCTGGAGATGCCGTGGAGAACGCTCTGCTGCCTGCAACATTCTCCAGCATGACCGGTTTGGCGGTGGGTCAGTCATGGTGTGGGGTGGCATTTCTTTGGGGGGCCGCACAGCCCTCCATGTGCTCGCCAGAGGTAGCCTGACTGCCATTAGGTACCGAGATGAGATCCTCAGACCCCTTGTGAGACCATATGCTGGTGCGGTTGGCCCTGGGTTCCTCCTAATGCAAGACAATGCTAGACCTCATGTGGCTGGAGTGTGTCAGCAGTTCCTGCAAGAGGAAGGCATTGATGCTATGGACTGGCCTGCCCTTTCCCCAGACCTGAATCCAATTGAGCACATCTGGGACATCATGTCTTGCTCCATCCACCAACGCCACATTGCACCACAGACTGTCCAGGAGTTGGCGGATGCTTTAGTCCAGGTCTGGGAGGAGATCCCTCAAGAGACCATCCGCCACCTCATTAGGAGCATGCCCAGGCATTGTAGGGAGGTCATACAGGCACGTGGAGGCCACACACATTACTGAGCCTCATTTGGACTTGTTTTAAGGACATTACATCAAAGTTGGATCAGCCTGTAGTGTGGTTTTCCACTTTAATTTTGAGTGTGATTCCAAATCCAGACCTCCATGGGTTGTAAATTTGATTTCCATTGATAATTTGTGATTTTGTTGTCAGCACATTCAACTATGTAAAGAAAAAAGTATTTAAGAATATTTCATTCTTTCAGATCTGGGATGTGTTATTTTAGTGTTCCCTTTATTTTTTTGAGCAGTGTATAAACAGCTGAAGATGCGCTTTACCAAAAAGGTCCTGTGCATAACATGCGCTTCTTCCAGTATGAATCTTCAATGGCGAATGACCCTCTTTACGCCGGAGTTTATTTTTACATATTGCCGTTTACCTCGGCTCATTGGCTGTCTACCCAGCTAGATTTCAAGACGATCAGTGGTCATTGGGTTAAAATACAGTCGATCAACGAAACAGCAGTCATATCATTGGTGCACAATGATGTCATTACTTGTTGTCTTCAAAATGTTTTTTTTTTTCAGTCAATACGTTCCGCGAAATGACCCATCAAGTTTGGTTGTGTTACAAACAAACCAGTTGATTGCAATGAAACCAAATATGACTGGAAAAGTAACGTTTAGTGTGTGTATTTACATCGAATGTGTCGTCAAATTGAATGAGACGGAATTCACGACACAAGCGGTTCACAAAATGTTTAGTGTTAGGCTATAAAAATGTATTTTATCGAACAAAAGATCATTAATTGTGTAACAATGAGCTTTGGGATTGCAAACAGAAAACGATCGTCAAATTGTAGATGTCTTTGTTGTTGTTCCAACTGCCGTGTCTTTGTGATGCAGAGTAGGTGAAAGGATGATCCCTGCTCGTGTGGTTTCCACTGTGAAGCATGGAGGAGGTGGTGTGCGGGTGCTTTCCTAGTGACACTGTCTGTGATTTATTTAGAATTCAAGGCACACTTAACCAGCATAACTACCACAGCATTCTACAGCGATACTCTATCCCATCTGGTTTGGGCGTCATGCCTCCAGGCTGTGTAAGGGTTATTTAACAGAGGAGGAGAGTGATTGAGTGCTGCATCAGATGACCTGGACGCCACAATCACTCAACCGATTTAAGATGGTTTGGGATGAGTTGGACCGCAGAGTGAAGGAAAAAAAGCCAAGAACTACTCAGCATATGTGGGAACTCTTTCATGGTGGTTGGAAAAGCATTCCAGGTGAAGCTGGTTGAGAGAATGCGAAGAGTGTGCAAAGCTGTCATCAAGGCAAAGGGTGGCTACTTTTTAAATATATTTTTGATTTAACACTTTTTTTTTGTTGGTTACTGCATCAAATCAAATGTATTTATATAGCCCTTCGTAAATCAGCTGATATCTCAGTGATGTACAGAAACCCAGCCTAAAACCCCAAACAGTAAGCAATGCAGGTGTAGAAGCACGGTGACTAGGAAAAACTCCCTAGAAAGGCCAAAACCTAGGAAGAAACCTAGAGGAACCAGGCTATGTGGGGTGGCCAGTCCTCTTCTGGCTGTGCCGGGTGGAGATTATAACAGAACATGGCCAAGATGTTCAAATGTTCATAAATGATTCCATGTGTTATTTCATAGTTTTGATGTCTTCACTATTATTCTACAATGTAGAACATAGTAAAAATAAAGAAAAACACTTAAATGAGTAGGTGTGTCAACTTTTAACTTGTACTGTATGCCTAATCATAATTATATCTCTGAGATCTACAGACATACTTGGACTTCATGGTATAGTTTCTGCTCTGAAATGTACTGTCAAATGTGGGACCTTACATAGACAGGTGTTTCTTTTTTAAAATCATGTCCAAACAATTGAATTGGCCACAGGTGAACTCCAATCAAGTTATAGTGACATCTCAAGAATGATCAAGGAAATTGGATGCACAATTTGGAGTATCATATCAAAGGGGTATGAATACTTCTGTAAATGTATTTCTGTTTCATTTTCAATAAATTTACTAACATTTATAAAAACATTTTTTCACTTTGTCATTATGGGGTATTGTCTTCGAGCTGCATCACAGCAAAGGGGAATAAGGAGTGAAGGCACTGTAAATTACCATTGTCTTTTCTTTTACATCTAAAGGTGGGAGTGCTTGTTCAAAAAGAGCCACCATTTGATTCCTCTCATAAGCCTCATTACATTTTCATCATGACAGCTGTCGCTTTTATTTTTAGCCCACAATTTTTCTTCATTTTTCTGCTTCGTCCTTCTTAAGGAGGGTTGTATCAACTGACAGCTTGTGTGGATTACTGTCTTATTAGAATGGGAGAACACAGCAAGATGTTTGGGGGGTTTTAGACCGTGAGGCAGAGGCTCGGCTTGCCTCCCAGCTGATATCCTCTTCCCTAAGCCAGCTCAGTATGGCCCCCTCTCCGTTGAGCTCTCTGTGGTGCAGCTGGAGACTGTACATTGTGTCAATGAAAATAAACCAATATGAAGGGACACATGCAGCTGACCCCCTACTCTCTCTCTGTAGCCTTAGGGGAGAAACACACATCTAACTCACTGTGACCATTGGGTGTCAACTCCCCAACCAGCACCACCTCCCTCTTGAAGAAATTTGTCTAAATCTCTCCTCTCTTGTCATCGCAACTAGCTGTTAATTTAGTGGATATTGGCGCCAGCTGTGCTATCAGAGACTCTGGGATCGCGCCCAGGCTCTGTCGTAACCGGCCGCGACCGGGAGGTCCGTGGGGCGACTCACAATTGGCCTAGCGTCGTCCGGGTTAGGGAGGGTTTGGCCGGTAGGGATATCCTTGTCTCATCGCGCACCAGCGACTCCTGTGGCGGGCCGGGCGCAGTGTGCGCTAACCAAGGTTGCCAGGTGCACGGTGTTTCCTCCGACACATTGGTGTGGCTGGCTTCCGGGTTGGATGCGCGCTGTGTTAAGAAGCAGTGCGGCTTGGTTGGGTTGTGTATCGTTGTGTATCGGAGGACGCATGACTTTCAACCTTCGTCTCTCACGAGCCCGTACGGGAGTTGTAGCGATGAGACAAGATAGTAGCTACTAAAACAATTGGATACCATGAAAAAGGGGTAAAATTAAATATATAAATATTTTTTTTGTAGTGGATATTGGTATGATGCAGGTTTCAGGGGAAGGAGGGACCAGGGAGAGATTTAGCAGAGGAATCTGTCACACTCAATGTCTGATGGGCTAATCACTAAGTAAAACACTACATTTGATGAAGCGTTTTTGGAGGGAGAGATGCACCTCAATCCAGCCTTAATGAAAATGCTTTGGGCCCCTGAGCCCTCCAGAGGATCAGCAGTAAGGCCCTTCAGACAGGCCACCCATCACTGCCAAGGCTCCCCTCAAATCCCCTTAACGGTGCGGTTAATCGGAGTAACCCTGCTCTCTCACTCACACAAAGACACACATCAAAATTCATAGCAGTGCCGGGGTGAGGGTTTTATCACACTCGAGTATCCGCTTAAATCCCCCGTAGTTTAGCAAAAGAGCAATGAGAGGGAGAGAGGAGAAATCGATACCATGGATGAAAATGTGTTTATCCATTCCCTACCCATCTCTCCCTGCTCAGGTGAAAGTGATCTCATTTTAATGTTTTTATTTGTTTCTACTAGAACACTTCCAGTCAGATGAACTGATGCCCAGCTGAATATTTAGACTATTATAGTTTAATGTGTATAAAGACTGAGGTTTATTATGTTAAGGTGCAATATGTGTAAATCGTTCTGCCATTACCTGGTTGCAAAAATTTGAATAGTTCGCCTAATTTCAGCTTACGTGACAAAACAATGTATAATGTTGAGATTGTTTTACCATCTAAACCACTGTCAAATATATTTTCAATAACCAAACATTTTATTTTCGGCTGTTTTTGAAGCTGATGTCCAAAAGTAAAAGATGCAAGAACAGGGAGCATAGAATAGTGTACCTAGAGAAGATCTACTGCTTCTTAGACTCACAGGTCTATAACTCACATTTATATGTACATTTGGTTAGGTCGCCCACAAAGTTACATTGCAGCTTTACATTCAATTTGACATTTGTGTGCTATTTTGTCTAAACTAAAATTTGACAAGTTTATGGCACCTCAAAAAAATGACATCAGAACTGGTTATTAATACAAAATGTGTTTTTCAATCATGTACCTACCATCTGTTAAAGCATTGATCCGAATGTGTGTTCTCAGTGTGTGTGTGTGTGTGTGGCAGGGGAGCAGTAATTTGAGTTCTTCTTTTTGAAGTGTTTGTTTTTCTTTGGGCTACTGTGGATGATCACTTTCCCCCGGCTTCTTTGCTCCCCAACACTGGCTATAATTAAAAACATTCTTCCACAACACAAATGCATAAACTGAATGAGACTAATGAAAACGGATGGCTGGCACAAATTACATATTTATCAGGGGCCATGGTTATCAAGCAGGTGTATTTTCACAAACTTTTTGTCGAACAAAACAAATGCTTGTATTTTTCACTGGAGTCGTGCTGCATTATCACAACCTGTGTCTGAGTGGTGTGGTTGAAGATGAGATGAGTTCAACATTTCACAAACTTTGTGAGTCGTTTTATTCTGACTGGTCTACTGCATCTTTCGGTTGTCATTCTATTCATCCCCCCAGTGGCACACCTGTGAAGAATTCCTGCTCATGTTGCAGATAATCATACGGTCCAGGCTAGACACAAAGACCATCCGGATGTGAGCTGAGCTCATTCTGCTCCTCCAGCTCCTGGCCAACGGCTACCTGTTTCACATGGCTCTAGTCTACACTAGGAGAGGGACAGACGGAGTGACAGGGTGCTGTGTGAAAATTACTACAGTCTGGCTCACAGAACAGATCGTTTTTCTCTTTCTTTACGCTCTCCCCTCTGTATGGTGAACAGGTGGGAGGATTCACACCAGAAAGAGGGCCTTTTGGGTCACTTTCTAGCCCAGGTTGAACCTAGTAAATTGGTTTTAGGGGATTTGTCCTTGCTAAGCATTAGGAAAGAAGATGGGGAACAGTTGGAGAAGAGGGGGAAAGACAGTTCAAGTAAAGTGAGGGAAAGACAGTTCAAGTAAAGTGAGGGAAAGACAGTTCAAGTAAAGTGAGGGAAAGACAGTTCAAGTAAAGTGAGGGAAAGACAGTTCAAGTAAAGTGAGGGAAAGACAGTTCAAGTAAAGTGAGGGAAAGACAGTTCAAGTAAAGTGAGGGAAAGACAGTTCAAGTAAAGTGAGGGAAAGACAGTTCAAGTAAAGTGAGGGAAAGACAGTTCAAGTAAAGTGAGGGAAAGACAGTTCAAGTAAAGTGAGGGAGTTGGTGATTGGGTGTTTATTATAGGAGAGGGGTTGTTCCCTCTTTACAAAATGTATGTTTTTGAACCTACTGTTTGTAAAAATGTCCTTTTGGAGACTTAAAACAAGTTGCAGAGGAACGTATGTATGTATGTATGTATGTATGTATGTGTGTATGTGTGTATGTGTGTATGTATGTATGTATGTATGTATGTATGTAATAATGAGTGCAAGGGTGTGTGCGTGTGTCTTATTTAAATCTTTTTTGAGAAGGGGGGGGCCACTCTCAATGCTGCATTTGCTTGTCTTCTCAGCATGAGTGTTTAATCTTTTCAGGGCGTTCAATTGGGCCACTGAATGAGCCCCAAGCTCCTTCCCGCTAGGAACCGGGGAGCTTATTCTAAACCTCTAATCGCTGAGCAAACACAGCAGTGCTCTCCCACTCCTTTTCGACACAGGCCACAATATAGCACAACTTTCTTTTAACTTTCCCTCACTTTTCTGCCTGTGCTTATTTTGCTTTTGGTATGTAGCTACAGCTCCTGAGAAATCACCCCCTTGAGTTTTGCAAGGAACGTAGGGGGTCAGAAAGAAATTTGTGAGTGTTATGTAATTTAGAGGGCTTTATTTCCTACACCATTCAAGAGAAGCTTTTCTGTTTGTAGGTTTTTTTTTTGTTAAATGTATTAGTTGTCAGTGAGTCCTGAGAATCTGTCGATCATATGATGGTGTCGATATCCTTGGATTTTAGTGCTTCGTCGATATTTCCCACCCCTACTGCTAACCTGAAGGCTAGTGGCATTTGGTGTAAAATAAATTAAGTGATTTGTCTGTTTTTGTTTTCTCATCGGCCCCCTCAAGGAAGTTTTATTTACTCCCTGTTCATTTGATTTTGTGTTTGCTTTTCATTGGTTTGGCCTTGCTGTCGGTGAAAGCAATCACTTTACTCACGGTCTCCTGTTGAGCAACGTGTGAAAGCTGTATAAAACCTCTCCCTTCAATGATTCAATTCTGAGCAAGGACCAGACTCTGCGCAATGACCCTTTTCTCACCCTGTGTTTCAGGGTCTGGTTGGTCATTAGCTTCTCAATCCGCACACCTCTGCTAATGAAAACCTCTCTGATGTCCATTTCCACAGAGAAAACTGCTGGCCATCTACCTCCACAATGACGAGAGTGTGCTCGGCAACGTCTTCTGCTCCCAGATGATGTGTGCAGACTCCATAGTGGCCTATCTGAGCCAGAACTTCATCACGTGGGCATGGGATGTCACTAAAGAAGCTAACAAAGCCAGGTATGTATTGAGTACTCTATGCCCTCATCACAACTCGGGAATCCACCGCTGTAGTCCTGAAAACAAAATATCAGAGATTGTCTGACAAGTGGATGCCATCTTAATAGCTGAGAATCATCCCCTGCTCCGCACCACTCTTTCTCTTTAACTCAAGCCCCTCTTCATCGCTGAGGGGAGGGGGATGTGTGCTAACAAAAGCAGTTGTGTTTGCCCAATTGGGGCCTCATACTGCAATCTTTACTAATCTGCCTCAATGTTAGAAATGAAGGTCCCATGAAGTCTGCATTGCCTGGGAGAACATCTCTATTTCCCCAAGGCTGAGGGCGCTCATGACATGGCAGCCTTATCAACCAAACTTCATCTTTCCTCCATAGCAATTCACAACCCAATTCCATTATTTCCACCAATGTCCTGCCTGTCGCAGTATGTGACTCCCTGCACTAGCAATACTCAACAATACTCTCAAGCCTTCAACTCCTAACCCCAAAGCCAGGCTTGACCCTCCCTGGACATGCTCTACTCCCCTAGCCAAGGGCAAGAAAGGGGCAGCGTCCCAGGTGTGATGTGGGGAATGGTAGAGAGGGCCGGTAACCAGGTGGAGGTTTGATTGGGGCTCAGCAGCAGCCTCTTGCTCCGGGGCAGGCCCTAGCTTTTCCTTCCACTAGACTTCAGGGCTAAGCCCACCCCCTGGTAGGAGGTGTTTAAGAAAGACTGGGGAAAGGCTCAGACACTGACTTTCCCTCATTCCGCACCCTTTCTCCCTTTTGGTTCTTGCTTTTTGCCCCAGCTGAGCCTTTTTATTGCAGATTAAAGGCAGGCAACTTCTGGAGCTTTTCATAATGTGCACTGCTACTTGCTCTAACGTATGTACGTACACACGTTTTTCTCACGCTCGTAGGTTGATCCTGAGTGACTGGTGATTGGCATGAGTCACAGTGGCTATAAAGAAGGTATTCTAACTCATAGGGCCTCAAAGCGTATCCTTTAGTTAAGTGAAAAATGATGCATAAAACCAGACCTGTCGAATACATGCCAATGTAATTGTTGCCTATGGCAAAATGTCTCTGAAATACCAGACACTGAGCCTCATGCACAGCTAGTATTGAACTGAATTATGAATAAATATACTCAAAACACTACATCTTTCAGATAGTTGTTAGCTTTTGATTCCATGCTTTTGCTTTTGACTGCATACTTTCATACCACATCTCATCTATTTTAATTTATCATACGGTGCTGTACCGATCAATAATGGTATTGAACTTATCGTAATTGAGCACATTACCAGTAAAAGTGTCATGCACTCATCTGACTTGTTCAGAAGCACTGTATTCAAAACGTGAGAATCGCCTGAGAAGTGCTATTTTCCATTCAAAACATGTCTGCGCAGAGTATCTGTGTTTTCTGTGTAGCATCCGGTTCCTATTCCACGTGATTGACTAAAGCACACCTGAGAGTTTGTTGTATGCTCACTGGAGTGTATGTAAAGTTGCAGCAGTCTCTCAACATCTCATGCATGACTTTGATGTAAAATAAGTGAACCTGACAGTCCAGGGAAACATTAACACTTTGCCATGTGGAGAGGAAGAGTGTGAGCAGAATTAGAAGCTTGTCACTCTCATTACCAAACCAACCATGACCTGATATTCAAGGACCAGGTGTTTCCAGTAGTTAGAAAAAAATAACTCCCTTAAGGATTTTGTGAGAAGCAAAGCTATACATTCTTTAAGATATGTTATGGCTGAAAGAGACTGCAGTGAACCGCTGACCTTATTCCTTGGTTTCATTTCTACTTCCTGCGCTTCAGATTTTCACCCTTCATTTGTGATGCTGTGTCAGTACTTGTTATTGTGCACCATATACAGGTTGATGTTTGTCATGAATCTTGCCCTGGAGGCAGAACTGAGTGATTTCCGCAAGATGGCCCAGATGCAATGTCAAAATGATCTATCGTAAAAATGTGTGCAAATTAAAGGTTAGTGTTAGGCATTAGGGTTACTGTAGCAATGTGGTTAGGTTTAAAACCAGATTGACTGACTTTGTAGCTGTGCCAGCTAGTGACCACTATGCAGAGCAGCCTCCAGTATGAGTCATCCCAATAAATGCCGACCTGCGAACCATTTATAGAACCATTTCTGCTCTTTAGAGTTACTCCGGAGTTAGTCAAAAGATTAAGCAGCAGTACACTATGTATGGTAGTTGTAAGAGAAAGGTGTTGGGTTGACTCCTAAGGTGTTTGATTGGAACCAAAGGAGGTTGTGTTTAATATGGGAATTAAGATTGGGTTTCTCTGAAGGCTGTGGCGATTGTTCCCAAGACCTTGGTGACAGGTTAGAATTACCTCTCTCCATTGTTTTGGCCTGGCTGTGTTGAGGCCTTTTCAGGGCCCCCTAGAGCAGGGACAAGGACGGGGCTTGGACATCCTCATTGTGTCATGGGGAGAACCCCTCCTTAACCACAGCTGGATGGTCAAAAGACTGGTCAGCCACATTGTCAGAACCCATGATCAACTACGGTTGAAGTCAAAAGTTTACATACACTTAGGTTTGAATCATTAAAACTCGTTTTTCATCCACTCCACAAATTTCTTGTTAACAAACTATAGTTTTGGCAAGTCGGTTAGGACATTTACTTTGTGCATGACACAAGTAATTTTTCCAACAATTGTTTACAGACAGATTATTTCACTTATAATTCACTGTATCACAATTCCAGTGGGTCAGAAGTTTACATACACTAAGTTGACTGTGCCTTTAAACAGCTTGAAAAATTCCAGAAAATGATGGCATGGCTTTAGAAGCTTCTGATCATTTGAGTCAACTGATCATTTGAGTCAATTGGAGGTGTATCTGTGGATGTATTTCAAGGCCTACCTTCAAACTCAGTGCCTCTTTGCTTGACATCATGGGAAAATCGCAAAAAAATCAGCCAAGACCTCAGGAAAAAAATGGTAGACCTCCACAAGTCTTGTTCATCCTTGAGAGCGATTTCCAAACGCCTGAAGGTACCACGTTCATCTATACAAACAATAGTACGCAAGTATAAACACCATGGGACCACGCAGCCGTCATACCGGGGGGTTTTGCTGCAGGAGGGACTTGTGCACTTCACAAAATAGATGGCGTCATGAGGAAGGAAAATTGTGGATATATTGAAGCAACATCTCAAGACATCAGTCAAAGTTAAAACTTGGTCGCAAATGGTCTTCCAAATGGACAATGACACCAAGCATACTTCCAAAGTTGTGGCAAAATGGCTTTAGGACAACAAAGTCGAGGTATCAGAGTGGCCCTCAGAATGCCCTGACCTCAATCCTTTACAACATTTGTGTGGCAGAGCTGAAAAAGTGTGTGCGATCAAGGAGGCCTTACAAACCTGACTCCGTTACACCAGCTCTGTCAGAAGGAATGGGCCAAAATTCACCCAACTTATTGTGGGAAGCTTGTGGAAGTCTACCCGAAACGTTTGATCCAAGTTAAACCATTTAAAAGCAATGCTACCAAATAGTAATTGAGTGCATGTGAACTTCTGACCCACTGGGAATGTGTTGAAAGAAATAAAAGCTGAAATCAGTATCTTTACTATTATTCTGACATTTCCCATTCTTATAATAAAGTGGTGATCCTAACTGACCTATGACAGGGAGTCTTTACTAGGATTAAATGACAGGAATTGTGAAAAACTGAGTTTAAATGTATTTGGCTAAGGGGTATGTAAACTTCCGACTTCAACTGTACATGAGCTATTTGGTGTAGATTTAGCGTAAGAGTTTATTTAAGCATCAGCTGTCAGAGCAGCTTACCGATCACTGTACCTATACACAGCCGATCTGTAAATAGCACACCCAACTACCTCATCCCCATATTATTATATATTTGTTTTCTCTTTTGCACCCCTATATCTCTACTTGCACATCATCTGTACATCTATCACTCTTTGTTAATGCTAAATTGTAATTATTTTGCCTCTGGCCTATTTATTGCCTTACCTCCCTAATCTTACTACATTTGCAAACACTGTACATAGACTTTTTCCATTGCGTTATTGACTGTACGTTTGTTTAGCCCATGTGTAACTCTTTTTTTGCACTGCTTTGGTTTATTGTGGCCAGGTCGTAGTTCTAAATGAGTACCGTAATTGCTGGACTATGAATATAAACCGCACCCACTGAATTATTAAAAAATATGTATTTTGTACATAAATAAGCCGCACATGTTTATAAGCCGCAGGTACCTACCGGTACATTGAAACAGATGAACTTTACACAGCCTTTAAACGAAACACGGCTTGTAACAAAAATAAATAGGCTTTAACGAAACACGGCTTGTAACAACAATTAAACAGTAGCCTACCAAGAAAGTCATTGGTCACTATCTTCCTCCTCCTGTGCACTGAAACCACTGAAGTCATCTCCTCCGGTGTCGGAGTTAAATAGCCTCAGAATTGCTTCATCCGATGTTGGATCGCTGCCCTCTTCAACACGCAGCAGTCCAGCCTTTCAAAACCCGTTGATGATAGTGGATTTTTTGACAATGCTCCACGCTGTCAGCAGCTCTATTTCTTTTTCCAACAGCCAGATCGATCGCCTTCAACTTGAAAGCTGCATCATATGCATTTCTCCGTGTCTTTGCCATGATGAGGGTGACAAAATGACTACCGTAATCAGAATGATGGGAAGTTTGAGCGCGCTCGATTTACGTCACATTATGTGACGTTGATCAGTTTTTTGGCGGCATGAATCTTGTGAAAGCGGGAAAAATCCATAAATTAGCCTCGTCATTGTATAAACCGTGAGGTTCAACGCGTGGGAATAAAGTAGCGGCTTATAGTCCGGAAATTACGGTACTTGTTCTCAACTGGCCTACCTGGTGAAATAAAAGAGTAAAGTTGTGGTTGAAATGACCTTGTTTCTCCTGGAATGCTGATTGAAGATTGGTTCTAATACTTCCCATGGTTAAGTGTTGAGTCGATGCTGTTCCATCTCAAAGTTTGAAAAGTAATGCAACCTACACTCTCAACTTTGAATTCATGATTAATGAGTAGCACCCCTGACCAGACCAATCACTCCATCCCTCTGACCTCATCCTCCACCCATTTCATTACTCCTGTATTTTACCAGCCAGTTATTAAAGTGGATCTTATTAAAAGGCAGGCAAAAAAATATAATCTGTATTTGCATTCACTCTATAGCAATTCATTAATATTATGACATTTACAGTGAGCGCCAAGGGCCTGCCTGCTACCCTTTTCCTTCTAGTGAAATGTTAATTTAAAGTTCTGTCTTTGTAATGGAATAAGAAATCCTCTCTGCCCTATCAGTTCATCACCACTGGTGGGGAATACTAATTTGTCTACTAGGCCTATTTAGACAGGGACATCTCCTGGTTTTAAAGTCCTTAATGGTATGAGCCGTGTACCTCTCATGTGAATGTGAAAAATGTCCGTCCTGTCTTTTCCTTTCCTAGACTACTCACCATTTGCACGAGGCATTTTGGCAGTGTGGTGGCACAGACTATTCGGACATACAAGACCGATCAGTTCCCCCTGCTCCTTATTGTCATGGGAAAGAGGACATCAAATGAAGTTTTAAATGTTATTCAAGGTAATGAATGTCAACAATATTTGTTATGTTCTGGATAAAAGGAGGGGTTTATGAAGCTATACTTAACTATAGCTATAATTTAGCAATTTACTCTGACCCTTCTGTAATGATAAAATAGTAAGTATTTATGCGAATGAGGAAAAAAATGTTGTTTTTTAATGCCTTGTTTTTTATTATTCTTTTGAAGGCAATACAACAGTGGATGAGTTGATGATGAGGCTAATGGGTGCAATGGAAATCTTCTCAGCTCAGCAGCAAGAGGACATCAAGGATGAGGTACAGATGAGAGGAACTCTGAAAGCACATAGAAGAACAGAGTCTTTAAGGGGGAGTAGATGTTTGAAATGTAAGCCATGATTAGGCCATGGCCACTGAAATATACCATGATTTGTTTAATCAAAGGAGGCCAAGAGGGAGACAATTATTGTGCCATTTGAGCTGTTCTCATAGAATTATGCCATAGTTTGTCTCTGAGCTAAATGGGGACATGCGGAGACAAATCGGAATGCATTGTGACTGCCACCAGCTCCACTTAGGGCCAAGGCTAGGAACACACATCTGAGAGGCCCTTTGTCTGGGGCAGGGGGGCGAAGCACAATTAATTTCCCTCCCATTTGGTTTTAGTTAACTGTGCCTAAGGTCTTCACAATGGGAGCAGGATACAAACTGTTCTCTTTTTCACCATTCTCTGTCCATTGCCGTTTTATAGAAACTCGACAAACAAATTCCAAGCTCCACTCTGAGAGGAAAGCAGCGAAACAGAAGCGGTATTCTTTCATGTGAGGACAGGAATCTTGGGACAGTATGGCTGGGGTCCCTCTGTCAGACATTTACCTGACCTCATGAATGCTGTCTTTTATATGTTGAAATGGATGGATTTAATCATTCTCCCGCTCTAGCAGATATTTACTCAACATCAAATAAACAAAGAACGGCATTCTAGTTTTGTCTGACCCTTTAAACAGGTAGTTCCCCTCAGCTGACTACACCAGACCCATGTTGTCTTTGGCATACAGTTCTTGTTGTTAGTGAATACAGATGACTCAATGCCCTGTTTCTTTGTACTGTTTAAACCTCTCATTAATCAGCAGTCTGGAAGAGATGAAGTGGGAAGACGTGCCATCAGGCTCAGACCAATGTGCTCAATACTTAGCGTCAACTTGTCAGTGGGAGATTATTGACTACCAGTACACATTCTCTCTCACCGACATATCTTTAGACCTTTCACTCTTGTTGATGGGATAGAGGTTTAAAGAAAGAAATGGTCACAAAGTGGTTACTGTCTCTGAGATGAAAGGCATCTGCAGCAGCGTGTTGTAGTAGATGAAAACCTGAGATTGTCTCATGTTCCTCAGCACTAGGCCTGGCTGGTTGCCTGTCTGTCTTAGTCACATCATATGAGGAATGTGTTCGACTCCCACTGTGTTTACTTAACAATACTAGTTTAGTGACCTTTCAGTGTTCGATTAGTTTAGTTACAGCACATCATCATGGGAATTGTGAGACAGTTGTTTTGCGCACAGCCGGAGGGGTAACTGTAGGTGAGCCAATAAGTGTCTGCAACTGGGGTTCCCATTAGGTTCTTATTGGATGTCTACCCTTTCAGAAAAAATCATTAAGACCAATAAGCAACAAGAAGTGTGTGCACATGTCACTAAGCTGTATGTCGTGTGTGTGACCAGGCTTGGATGACACAGCACCAAGCTGTATGACGTGTGTGACCAGGCTGGATGATAGCACCAAGCTGTATGATGTGTGTGTGACCAGGCTGGATGATACAGCACCAAGCTGTATGTCGTGTGTGTGTGACCAGGCTTGGATGATACAGCACCAAGCTGTGACCAGGCTGGATGATACAGCACCAAGCTGTATGTCGTGTGTGTGACCAGGCTGGATGATACAGCACCAAGCTGTATGTCGTGTGTGTGACCAGGCTTGGATGATACAGCATCAAGCTGTGTGACCAGGCTTGGATGATACAGCACCAAGCTGTATGTCGTGTGTGTGACCAGGCTTGGATGATACAGCACCAAGCTGTATGTCGTGTGTGTGACCAGGCTTGGATGATACAGCACCAAGCTGTATGTCGTGTGTGTGACCAGGCTTGGATGATACAGCACCAAGCTGTATGTTTTGTGTGTGACCAGGCTTGGATGATACAGCATCAAACTGTATGACTTGTGTGTGACCAGGCTGGATGATACAGCACCAAGCTGTATGTCGTGTGTGTGACCAGGCTTGGATGATACAGCACCAAGCTGTATGTCGTGTGTGTGACCAGGCTGGATGATACAGCACCAAGCTGTGTGACCAGGCTTGGATGATACAGCACCAAGCTGTATGACGTGTGTGTGTGACCAGGCTGGATGATACAGCACCAAGCTGTGTGACCAGGCTGGATTATACAGCACCGTTTAGAAAAGTTGAGGGACAGGTTTTCATGGGTAGAAGCTTGGGTGGTTGCATTGCTGTTGTCTTCATAGATGCAAAGCGAATGACAGCTTTTGATGTCAACAGAAATACTGTTATTCACTTAACATACCATGCAATTTGGTTCTTAATGACTTTTCAATTTGACATATTTAGAATGTTTATAGTAGTATATTATTTTCTGGCACATTGACAAGCGATCTGGCTCCGTAAAGGTCAATGGTTGTGTTAATTACACAGGCCTGTCGGGATTGATGGAAATGTGAAGTGATAATGTCACAAATCAGGAGAACAAATGATCCTGAGTGGGTAATGTACCAGAGTGATTAATAACCGCAGGAATCTGGAACCACATCCTGTAAATGCCAGACCATATACATCTTCGCTGTGAAGTGAACTTGTCACTCCTTGAACTCGCCTACCGCCTTTCAATCATTGGAAAGAGTTATCATATTAGCTTAATCTCCTCACTACGTTTACAGTCATAGATATTTAAATACAATTGTTTGGCCCCTTGGCCCCCTTATCAGTTGAATGCCTTGGGTTAGATTTATGTACAGCATGTCAGTAATCAGTCATCATTTGGACTTGAGAGTTCAAGCAGAGGACTCCTAAGGCTAGGGGTGTTGGTGTACTTTGAGTCACCCTTCAGTACAGGTCACTCAGAAGAATTCAGGTTCACCCCAGGAAGACTAGCTGTCGCCATTGGCGTCGGCTAATGAGGATCCCCAAAAAAATCTAAACCTCAGTCCCTATATTTCGACCTGATGTTCTCCCATTGCCACAACCCCCGCTATCCCAGACTGCTCTGAGCTCACACCTACTCACTGTCTGAGGCTGTCCTGCTCTGCTGGCCCATTCCTCTGAGGACAGACCCAGACATCTGCCAACATCACACTCGCATTCCTCACTAACTGACTGACATGCCTGGGAGGTGGACAGACTGCAGCAGAGCCAAAAAGTTACTTTCACATAGATTTGAACGAACTTGACTTCACCAAACACACCTGGATTGTCTGTTTAGTTAGTTATGGACTGTGCATCAACAGCAGGAAATACCTGGCTGTTAGAATCTGTTCCATACTTTTTTGTTTATTCCTTTAATATTTTTTAATAACAGATAAAGGCTACATAAGTAGTTGGAAACTATATTGTGTAGTATCACTTCAATACCCAGTAAATGAAGAAAGGTACCTGTCCATAATGTGTGTTATGGGTAGTAAAGGCAACGTTTGTTTGTTTGTTTGTTTCATGATATTTTATTAAAGGGAATGAACACAATACGGAACATTATACTTTACAGTAACTGTTATTGCGTGACTGCTGGACAAATGCACTTTCGATAAGTGACCCTTTATTCTTTTGTCCTCAACCATGCTATTAAAATGTCTATTCAGCGACCAATATCATTTAGGACAACAGAAAAATGTATCCTTTTCATTCTCAGGCTTGCAAGAATTGACCACTCCCCCTGCCATGTACACAAACCCCACAAATCACAATAGCTTAACTTTTTCAAGTCATTGGCACAAAGTCCAGGGTTCAGAAAAGAAAAGGTAGTCTCCCAGGCTCCAAAACAAATGCCATTGCTGACACAATGGAAACAGTTCTTTCTCCCTGCTTTAGAAAGCCTCTTACACACAGCCTGTAGAAAGGCAGTCGTCTGCCTCTGTACAAACAGGAACTCTGAGGGAAAAGAAAAGAGCCCTCAGGTCTGTTAAGGAAGTCGAGGCCCGGATGGATTCCCTTCTCCCACATGATACTCTTTCAAGCCTTGTCTGGCTAAACCACACAAAGCATTCAGTTCTCTCATTCTACTTCCTGCTGCTCAGCTGCCAGGTATCACAGCTATTCAACACAGAACAATATAACATGTGGCAGAGGAAGAAAGCTACTTTGTTTTTACTTTAACTACTTCTGTTATTGGTTACCTCATAACTTGAGGGTATTTGACTTCTCTTCTAACGTGGTCTCTTTCTCTATCCAGGATGAACGTGAAGCCAGGGAAATGGTGAAGAGGGAGCAGGATGAGGCCTACCAACTGTCATTAGAGGCTGACCGTAAAAAGGTTGGGCATCAACTACAACACAATGGCATGGATCCATTCTCATCAGATTAATGTTAGAGGGTTTTTAGCATGCATTTTAGCATTAAACTCAAGTGAAACATTATACAGAGCACAACTTTAAAGTGGATACCCTTCTATAATCATGTTATGATTGTGGCCATTACTATGTGTCATTAATGGTTATTGTGAAACCACCCAGTAAACCTGTTAACAGTCACATGGTTGATTGTTTGATCACTATTCGTAATGGTTTGATGTCGGATGAATTAATAAAAATATATTTCTGTTTCAGAGAGAAGCACAGGAGAAAGAGCAGGCAGAACAGCTTCGCCTGCAACAGATCCAGAAAGAAGCAGATGATGAGAAAGAGGTGAGAACATTAACCATAATGTTTAGAGTTAAACAATAATTTCCTACTTAGATAACTGAAAACACATGGTCACTTTGTTCGATAAAAAAAAATATACATGATTTATACAGTACATTACCAAAAATATGTGGACAGATACTCGTCAAACATCTCATTCCAAAATCATGAGCATTAATATGGAGTTGGTTCCATCTTTGTTGCTATAACAGCCTCCATATGACTGGGAAGGCTTTCCATGAGTTGTTGGAACATTGCTGCGGGTACTTGCTTCCATTCAGCCACGAGCATTAGGGAGGTGTGGCGCTGATGTTGGGTGAATAGGCCTGGCTCACAGTTGGTGTTCCAATTCATCCCAAAGGTTTTGAATGGGGTTGAGGTCAGGGCTCTGAGCTGGCCAGTCAAGTTCGTCCACACCGATCTCAGCAAACCATTTCTGTATGGACCTTTCTTTGTGTACGGGGCATTGTCATGCTGAAACAGGAAAGGGCCTTCCCCAAACTGTTGCCACGAAGTTGGAAGCACAGAATCTTCTTGAATGTCATTGTAGGCTGTAGCATTAAGATTTCCCTTCACTGGAACTAAGGGGCCTAGCCGGAACCATGAAAAACAGCCCCAGACCATTATTCCTCCACCAAACTTTACTGTTGGCTGTATGCATTGGGGCAGGTAGCGTTTCCTGGCATCTGCCAGACCCAGATTAATCTGTCAGACTAGCAGATGGTGAAGCGTGATTCATCACTCCAGAGAACGCGTTTCTACTGCTCCAGAGTCCAATGGCGGCGAGCTTTACACCACTCCAGCCGACACCTGGCATTGCGCATGGTGATCTTAGGATCTTAGGCTCGGCCATGGAAACCTATTTCATGACGCTCCCAACGAACAGTTCTTGTGCTGACGTTGCTTCCAGAGGCAGTTGGTAGTGAGTGTTGACAGGGTTGTTTTACACGCTAAAGCACTTGGCGGTCCCGTTCTGTGAGTTTGTGTGGCTACCACTTCGCAGCTGAGAAGTTGTTGCTCCTTGGCGTTTCCACTTCACAATAACAGCACTTACAATGGACCAGGGCAGCTCTTGCAGGGCAGAAGTTTGACAAACCAACCTATGGCGGTGCCAGGTTGAAAGTCACGAAGCTCAGTAAGGCCATTCTACTGCCAATGTTTGTCTATGGAGATTGCAAGGCTGTGTGCTCAATTTTATACACCTGTCAGCAATGGGTGTGGCTGAAATAGCCGAATCCACTCATTTGAAGGGGTATCCACATACTTTTGTATAGTATTTGAGTCTGTTTCGTGCTGCATGTCCATATATGTTGTTTGTGGAGTGTATGCTAACATATGATCCCCATGGTGGAGGCAGAGAGAGGGACATGTACTAATCTCTTGTGTGTACAGTAAGCCCTATCCCTGTTAAGCTTGTCATACAGAGATGTTATTGTCCTGTTTGAATTCCCTACAACACACAAGCTCATATTGAAACCAAGTGAACAAAAGGTGCAGCACAAAGCACGGTGGGACAAAGAAAAACAATTATGGCAGTGGGAACGCAGTGGTGGATGCTGTAGATATAGCTCCTTTTAGCCAGCTGATTGGCTATTTACTCAGCAGCAAACTCCACAGACAGCAGGGATCAGGTGAACCAGCTAGCTGAGATAATTTGTCACATTAGTTAAACAGCCCCGAACAAAAGCCCTTTCTGTCCAGTCTTAATTATATCACTGTAGTCCTCTAGCCCGTTGCCATGGTTTCCTCTCCACCAACCGACCCTGCTTGTATGCAACAGTGTAGATATTCAGAAACATGATACCCAACAATGGCCCCTCTGTTGTTTACATGCAGTCTATACCACATCCTTTACCTCAGACAGGCTTACCTTATTGTGGCCCTAAAGTCTAAAGCAGGGGAAAACACAATCTAGTCATTGACCTGACCTGTGTGTGACTGTATCAGGTGTATTTTCACCTGTCTGGTTGTGTGTCTGCCTGGTCAAGTGTGAGGCAGGCAGGAGGGCATGTGGTGTGTTTTTAGTAGGGTTTCACATTTTGAGGAATATTCAGAGGTGAACACTCCTCAGTTCGCAGCCTTATCCTCTTGGTGTTAGGGGGCAGTATTTTCATTTTTGGGAAAAAACGTTCCCGGTTTAAAATTGATATTTTGTCAGGAAAAGATGCTAGAATATGCATATAATTGACAGCTTTGGATAGAAAACACTCTAACGTTTCCAAAACTGTAAAGATATTGTCTGTGAGTATAACAGAACTGATGTTGCAGGCGAAAGCCTGTGAAAAATCCAATCCGGAAGTGCCCCAGGTTTTGAAAGCGCTGCGTTCCAATGACTCCCTATATGGATGTGAATGTACCATCAACGAGCTTACGCTTTCTACGTATTCCCCAAGGTGTCTACAGCATTCTGACGTAGTTTTACGCATTTCTGTTGAAGAATAGCCGTATGGGGGCACATTGCGTAAGTGGTCACATGGTGGCTCCGAGAGAGATTCTCGCGTAAAGTGCAGAGGTAGCCATTACTCCAATCGGTCCTAGAGAAAAAGGAATTGTCCCGACGGATATATTATCAAATAGATATTAGAAAAACACCTTGAGGATGGATTCTAAACAACGTTTGCCATGTTTCTGTCGATATTATGGAGCTAATATGGAATATTTTTCGGTGTTGTGGTGACCGCAATTTCCGGGCGATTTTTCAGCCAAACGTGAAGAACAAACAGAGCTATTTCGCCTACAAAAATAATCTTTTGGGAAAAAATTAACTTTGGCTGTCTACCTGGGAGTCTCGTGAGTGAAAACATCCGAAGTTCATTAAAGGTAAACGATTTAATTTGATTGCTTTTCTGATTTCCGTGACAAGTTTGCCTGCTGCTAGCAAGGCATAATGCTATGATAAACTTACACAAATGCTTGTCTAGCGTTGGCTGTAAAGCATATTTTGAAAATCTGAAATGAAAGGGTGATTAACAAAAGGCTAAGCTGTGTTCCAATGTATTTCACTTGTGATTTTCATGAATAGGAAGATTTTCTAGGAAGATTTATGTCAGTTGCGTTATGCTAATTAGTGTCAGATGATTATAACGGTCCCGTTCACAGGCTGGGCGTCACTACAGGTTGAGCAAGCTAAACCCCAAATGGTAGCAGAAACTGTTAACAAGTTAGAAATGATTTAAACACACTTTGCTGTAGGCTACTATTTACTAGTTAACAATAAATAATTTGTCATATAAAATATATTCACCCCACCCAGTATTGTAATCAAAACTTACCAGAAAGCATCTCATTAGTGTGCAAGATCTTGAATTAGCTGTACATGTGATGGAAGGATGCACTGCATGCGGAGGGTTGCAATTCCATTGAATTGGGGACATTTTAACCAAAATATTCCACAAGACCTAGAATTGCCTTGTGTGTATCCCACAAAAAAGGTTCACTGTTATAAGCTTACTTTTTTGATGAATTGAAGCAAAATTCCTGGGCTTAACTTCCCATGGAAAATATTCAAGAAAATGTTTACTGGAAATTTACTGGAAAGTTTCCAACCCTAGTATTGAATGATGAGAGTGGAGACTGAGACACACTGTTGGATTCAGTAATGAAGCCTAAAGGACACTCCCCACAACAGGAGAGTGACACAAACAACCTGGAGGAAGACCAGGTTCATTCCACAACCATAATCATGTGTAGGGATGAGGTAAAGGGAGTTCTTTGTGTGTATGCCATTATTGTGTATGACAGGCTTTCACAGGTGGTACATCTTCATAGATTACTTCTAGATATACATCAAGTATTTGACATTCATTTTGTACCTATATCTGAACTTAATGACTCATCACACAACCGTAACTGCCACTGGAACCTCAGATGTACAATTGAAGTCGGGAGGACTCCACTTAGGTTGGAGTTTTTCAACCACTCCACACATTTCTTGATAACAAACTATAGTTTTGGCAAGTCGGTTAGGACATCTACTTTGTGTATGACACAAGTCATTTTTCCAAAATTGTTTACAGACAGATTATTTCAAGTATACTTCACTGTATCACAATTCCAGTGGGTCAGAAGTTTACATACACTAAGTTGACTGTGCCTTTAAACAGCTTGGAAAATTCCAGAAAATGATGTCATGGCTTTAGAAGCTTTTGATAGGCTAATTGACATAATTTGAGTCAATTGGAGGTTTATCTGTGGATGTATTTCAAGGCCTACCTTCAAACTCGGTGCCTCTTTGCTTGACATCATGGGAAAATCGCAAGAAATCCTCAGACAATTGAAAAACAATTGTACACCTCCACAAGTCTGGTTCATCCTTGGAAGCAATTTCTAAATGCCTGACGGTACCACGTTCATCTGTACAAACAATAGTACGCAAGTATAAACACCATGGGACCACGCAGCCGTCATACCGCTCAGGAATGAGACGCGTTCTGTCTCCTAGAGATTAACGTACTTTGGTGCAAAAAGTGCAAATCAATCCCAGAACAACAGCAAATGACCTTGTTAAGATGCTGGAGGAAACGGGTACAAAAGTATCTATATCCACAGTAAAATTAGTCCTATATCGACATAACCTGAAAGGCCGCTCGTCAAGGAGAAGCCACTGCTCCAAATCTGCCATTAAAAAAGCCAGACTACGGTTTGTACTTTTTGGAAAAATTTCCTCTGGACTGATGAAACAAAAATATAACTGTTTGGCCATAATGGCCATTGTTATGTTTGGAGGAAAAAGGGGGACGCTTACAAGCGAAAGAACCCCATCTCAACCGTGAAGCACGGGGGTTGCTGCATCATTTTGTGGGGGTACTTTGCTGCAAGAGGGACTGGTGTGCTTCACAAAATAGATGGCTTCATGAGGTAGGAAAGTTATGTGGATATATTGAAGCAACATCTCAAGACATCAGTCAGGAAGTCGAAGCTTGGTCGCAAATGGGTCTTCCACATGGACATAGGCTATAAGCATACTTCCAAAGTTGTGGCAAGATGGCTTAAGGACAACAAAGTCAAGGTATTGGAGTGGCCATCACAAAGCCCTGACCTCAATCCTATAGAAAATGTGTGGGCAGAACTGAAAAAGTGTGTGCGAGCAAGGAGGCCTACAAACCTGACTCAGTTACACCAGCTCTGTCAGTAGGATTGGGCCAAAATTCACCAAACTTATTGTGGGAAGCTTGTGGAAGGCTCCCCAAAATGTTTGACCCAAATTAAACAATTTAAAGGAAATGCTACCAAATACTAATTGAGTGTATGTAAACTTCTGACCCACTGGAAATGTGATGAAAGAAATAAAGCTGAAATAAATAATTCTCTCTACTATTATTCTGACAATTTACATTCTTAAAATGAAGTGGTGATCCTAACTGACCTAAGACTGAATTTGTACTAGGATTAAATGTCAGGAATTGCGAAAAACAGTGTTTAAATGTATTTGGCCAAGGTGTATGCAAACTTCTGACTTCAACTGTATTTAAACAAGGCTCGAGTTCTAACCACAGACTTAGTTCCAGATTGTTTCGCTCGATCACCCACTACTACTGTTGTCGGTCATCAGGTAGAAGGTTGGGAGATAATAAGCGGAGCCAGTGTGTCTGTATAGTGTGTGGAGGAAGGACAACAGCTGTCCCAACCATTCAGAGTTGTGCTGCTTATCCCTGGCTGCTCCAATGCCTAATTTCTCTGACATTGTGTGTGAGTAAACAAGGCAGCATGGTGTCCCACACCTGGAGCCCAGCCAAACACCCACTCAGCCGCCCGGGACTACACACTGTCTGTACCCACAGACCAGACCTCAAGTCTGCCTCACGTCTCCGGCTGTCTGCCCTGCACCACCCGTCACAATGCCCCGCAGGGTAACAAACCGCTCAGTAGACCCATGAGTACAAGGGGAAATGCTTTCTGTGATTTTGTCTTTGTGTGGAGAGGGAGATGAAAGGATAAGAGGCAGGGGGGGAGTGGTGATGTCATTATTTACTGGTACCAGTGGCCTCATGGTGCTCCTGTCAGGTGCGCACACTTCCCCCTCCCACCCCTCCTGTGGTGGTGGTGGTTGTTTTTTGCGTTGAGTGGTTATGCTCCTGTGTGTTCTTTGTGAGATGCAGGCCTTAAGTGAGGCGTGTGCTCTGTGGCTTTACAGACGCCACAGTTCAGTGTGCTGCTGGGGGGCCCTTTACCAGGCATCTACCTGGGGAGTGCCTCTGGCACGCTCCCACTCGAAGCCTGGAGCTGCTAATGAGCTACTGTTGTACACTTTTATGAAATATAATTGCATTATGGTTGGTAAATAAAGCTGCTGTGTGTTGTCACAGCATATGCTACCCTCTGTCAAAACAGGAACAACAAGCTGGAGGGAAAGAGCCCCGTGGGAGCAGCAGGTCCTGCTCTGTGACACTGGAGACCTGATTAATTTCCCTGCTGTTGATGAGGCGATCCTATTTGTTCTGGGCAGTTATCTAATCTACCCCGGCACGAGTTAGCGTTGTTCTACATGTCTTTATTAATGAGACGCACCGACTAGCCTACACGTTTTGGAAGAAGAGGCCAGAGGATTTGATGCCTTGTGGATTCAGTGTAATTTATATGTTACCTCATAAATAGTTGTTTTAAAGTTTCCCTTTCTACCACAGTTTGTTCCATGAAACAAAGTGAATCTATGTCATTGTAAGCAAATTAATCACACTTAAGTCATTGTCCAACTGTGAATAATCACCCCCTTCCCTACCTAACTCTATGATCGCTTTGTCCCTCCCCTTTGTTCAGGCCATCCGTCTCTCATTGGAACATGCCCTGCCGCCAGAGCCGGCAGAGGAGGGAGGAGAGCCAATTAGCAAGCTGCGTATACGAACTCCCAGTGGTGAGTTTCTGGTGCGGCGCTTCCTGGGCAGCACCAAGTTGCAGGTCCTCTTTGACTTTGTGGCCTCCAAGGGCTACCCCTGGGATGACTTCAAACTGCTCACCACCTTCCCCCGCAGAAACGTGAGTATTTAAATTTTTAGTCTTATCCAAAGCGACTTATAGTAGTGGAAGGCATACATTTTCATACATTTTCCGTACTGGTCTCCCGGTGGGAATCTTTCCCATAACCCTGGCATTGTAAGCGCCATGCTCTACCAACTGAGCCACACGGCACCACAGTGTGTTTATATTAGGAATGTAGCGATTCACCAATACGTATCGGTCCCCAATACAAATATTTAAGATACAAGTGCATCGAGCCACAAACCGATTGAAATGTAGCATGCGGCGATCAGAAAATATTTTATTTATGTTCTTTCTAACTTCCAAAAAAATAACTCCTCTATTGTGACAACTGATGCATCCTCTCGTTTAGTGTGGAACTCCATGTAGGCTTAACTGTGTTGAGTCATTGATCTACAAGTCATTTTGCATGCAGAACAACTCCAGGCAATGTCAGTAGCCTAGTCAAACTGAGCTCTGTGCCCAGCTTCGTGCACTGACCAGGTATGCGGTCTGTTCCTGATCTTGCTCATCTGCGCGGCACCTTCAGCATTCACATGCTTAAATGGCTTGCGTGATATTAGGCTTTTTTAGTTGAGTAACAACTGAGCAAATTACATAGGTTATCTGTGTGCTGTTGAAAAAAGTGTTTTACGGGAATAAAAGTAAGATACTGGAGACAAAAAACAGGCTCCATTAAACACCCCTAATCTGATAGTGGTAGTGGGGTGGTAGAAGCCTGGTCTCCCTAAGAATTGTTATTATTAGGTGAGTGCTTACATTTGTCCTATTTCACACATTAGTGTATTATACAAGTGTGAATTAGTCATGTTATTTTTTTGCATATCCCACTCTCCCTGAGACACCCTCGGAGAGTGGGGCCCGGGATCAGCCATTGACGGCGACCCTGGAGCAATTAGGCTCTTTTTTTTTCACCTAGTCGGCTCGGGGATTCAAACCAGCAACCTATTGGTTACTGGCCCAACGCTATTATGGCTCAACTCAGGTGCCTACATAGTCCATATGCCATAGACCTACACGGATTATACAAAACATTAACACCGGTTCTGTCCATGACCTAGACTGACAAGGTGAATCCAGATGAAAGCTATGATCTCTTATAGATGTCACCTGTTAAATCAGTGTAGATGAAGGGGGAAGACATTTTTAGGCTTTGAGACATGGATTGTGTACATGTGCCATTGAGAGGGTCAATGGGCAAAACAAAAGATTGAAGTGCTTTTGGACGGGTATGGTAGTAGGTGCCAGGCTCACCGGTTTGTGTCAAGAACTGCAGCGCTGCTGGGTTTTTCAAACTCTGTTTCCCATATGTATCAAGAATATACCACTCAAAGGACATCAACCAACTTGACACAACTGTGGGAAGCATTGGAGTTGACATGTGGAAATGTTCTGACACCTAGAGTCATATCCCAAAAAATTGCGCAACTCAATATTTGGAAGGTGTTCCTAATATTTGGTATACTCGGTGTACAATCATTTACACACCAAACACAGAAGTCAGCTCAAGCTCAGAGGCCTAGGTCATGAGCTCGAACAGCAACAACAAATGTTAGTGCATTGGATTGTGTCGCATCGATTTGTTCTCTAATCGCACCAAATCATTTCACTAAAACATATCGTTCTTGTATCGAATCGTCTTGAACACATCCCTACTTTTAACAAGGTGGAACCAAAGTGTAATTAATGACCATTATTTAACTCCACAGTATGTTTATCTTTATTTGCTCAGTACCTTTGGCTGGCTAACTACAGGTACTAAGCAGTGATCAACACAGCAGCCTGTAATGTAACATCTCTGCAGGAGAAGTCCACAGTCATAATTGGCTCACCCCTGCATGTGGCTCCAGTTTGTTGCTCATCTCAATCCCTAGAGTCCGGAGAGTGTGACTGTTCAGATAGTTAGAGGATTTCTGTATAATTAAAAGCCATGGTGGGCTAATGAGAAATGTGTTTTTTCGTGTGCTTGCATGAGTGTGTGTGACTTCTATCCACAAGTGCATTTATAATGTGTTGAATATTAATTAGCCAGTACGTATACACAGAAGAGCGCTGGCTACTTAGGATACAGTCAACAGTATTCTCCTCGGTTGGTTCCTCTGCATCCACGGAGCACGGCGCCGCACCGACTGGAGTTCTCCTCCCAGTAATTAGAGCTGTTGGCCACGCTCTGCTCTGTGCTGTGGCAGGTAGCTAATGAGCACCATTTTAACTCCCTGCTTAATTGGAGTGGTGGAAACAAAATGGGATTTCCATGAATCAAGGGAAGTGTGTGTGTGCAGGCCTGCCCAGACAGCCTGCCATCCAGGTCTGTAGGGAACATGGGGGTACAAACACTTCACTCTAGCTAACTCACCACACGCGCACACACTTATACACATGCGCACACTAGACTCATACAGTACACAAACATTGGCGCACATACAAATGCTCACACACTCAGGTGGGCACACATGCCTTCATCTATATTCAAGCATATCCATGCCTTATTCACATCTTCTTAAATACGCTTTAAAATCTATGTGTTTTAGGCCAAGATAAAATGTCTTCATCTCCAATGAAGTTCTAGTAGAGATGTGGTGCAGAGGACAGGAGAAAGAGAGAGCAGAGTTTATGGGTATGTCCAAAATGGTACCCTGTTCTCTATATGGTGCACTACCCTGCAGGCCCTGGTCAAAAGTAGTGCACTACCCTGTGGGCCCTGGTCAAAAGTAGTGCACTACCCTGTGGGCCCTACATAGAAAACAGGGTGCCATTGTGGACATCACCAAGCAGTGTGTGCCAGAGTGTTTGTGCATCTGAACAGTGCCCAGTCCGTCTAATCCTGCAGCTCTCCTCTCTAATTAAAAGGAGCCTCGATCTCCTCCAGACGCTTCCACTGTTGCTCTGCTCGGATTAGCGGATGTACCACTATTGCATTTGTAATACACCGCAAATGTTTAAACTTCTTCTCTCCTTCCCCTGCATGACAACTCAAGATAATTGCCAGCAATAAGAAAGCAATTAAGTGGAAGATGATTAAACAGAAATAAAATCAAATGCATCGCTGACTTTATACTTTTGTTTCTTT
Organism: Oncorhynchus keta; assembly: GCF_023373465.1. Taxonomy (NCBI): domain Eukaryota; kingdom Metazoa; phylum Chordata; class Actinopteri; order Salmoniformes; family Salmonidae; genus Oncorhynchus; species Oncorhynchus keta. Next base: position 65,615,882 of record NC_068421.1, on the reverse strand, counting down.
GACTGCTTGTTAGTTATTGGAGGAAGTTTCATGTTTTGCTCTTTGCGTCAACATGTTTCTTCACACTCACCAGAACTGTACTGTGTATGTGGTCTAGATACTCAGTAGTTCCAGTCGTGAGTTAACTTAGCTAGTCTAGGTTTTAGACCCCCAAACATTCTTCACAGGATATTTTTCTTCACGTTGTGATACTGTACTTTGTGCTGAGTTTAACCTTACCCTAATTGTTGTTCCAGGTTTCTGAAAATTAAATGTTTGAACAGTACCAACGTGTAGAATGATTTAGACAAAACTCTAGATTTAGGAAAAATAAACAGTGCTATGAAATGATCCTCGTGTCCAACTGAACTAGACATCACATCTGCACAACTTGGTTCATTTCAAGGAAGAACAATTGCAGTTTGTTGATTTAGTCCCAAAATTCCTACTCCTTCCCCGAAAGTATTTCCACAATATCCTCTCCCACATGTATGACTGCATGTGGGATATAGCTCCATGTAGGTTATAGCTCTGATTCCAGTCGCTCTTATCCAGAGCGACTTACAGGCGCAATTAGGGTTTAGAGTGCCTTGCTCAAGGACACATCAACAGATTTTTCACCTAGTCGGCTTGGGGATTTGAACCAGCGACCTTTCGGTTGCTGAGTCAAAACTCTTAACCGCTAGGCTACCAGCTCCCCATAGTTCTGTACATGCATACTGTACTCAGTCTCACACTTTATGCATTGTGTGTGTGTGGGACTGGTGTTTGTGTTGGCTCCGCTCTAGACGGCATATAAGCGGACTTCTGAGAGCAGATTGCTTCCCTGTTCCAGAGAAGTTAAAAGCTCAGGGCCTGTTCCCCTGGGGAACGGCAGCCCCCCTTTTCACCCTCCTCCTTCTCTCCAGGCCGCGCGGCGGCCCACTTTGAAGTGTGTTGTTCACGCCCTGGCTCTACGTGTTGTCATCGTTCCTGGAAGCACATAATGATCTCCCACTGCTTTTGTAATTGGCCAAATAAACACTTGACAACACAAGTTTTTAAAACAGACAAGTTATATGGTTTGAATTAACATAGAACCTAAATGGCTTCATAAAAAAATGTTATTTCAGCTGCACGTTTGATTGTTAGAAACTGACATCTTGAGACGGGTGTTTATTTTTTCACTCGTCTCAAGTTATCAAATGTTTTATTCATACTAATGAAGTGATTTGCAATATTTATTTTTACTTCAACTTAAGTGTTAATTATGTTAAGCACGATAATCATAACACCGAAGACAATGACATGGAGTTAATCCATTATTTTGTGAGATGTGATGGCAGATCCTCAAACGGATATAAAGAAATGTTCCTACTAGTCCTTTAGTAGAGATTAAAGGTAAAGATCCAACATTCCCTCAAATAAAATCTAGAAATTCTACTTAGTGGGACATCCGAGGGTAGGCATAACATTTCTTGTGCGTTATTTTCTTGATACAACCCACATTGATGTTCACATACTGAAACCTCCAAAGTCCTTGGGTAACTTGCATAAGTAGTGTACGTGAATGAGCCTGTTTTAGACCAACATTTTCCATTAGTTTTAATTTGATGGAAAACTGTTTTATATGACATCTTCAGAGGAATTAGACTGTTTTGGCAGTAGTAGTGGGTCTCTCAAGGAAGGTGGCATCTTGTTCTGCTCCGTTTGTTTGGCCACTGTGAGCCTGTCAGGATGAGCGTGTGATCGAGTTAGATGATTATCCACCAACATTGTCAAGCACTTGAGAAAACACCGCTGCTACAGATTAAACCGCAACCTTCAAAACACTTAAAATGGCCCTCCACAGACTGATGCTAGACTTTCATGTTGTGTGCCAGACATCTAGTTGGTTTATCTACTACACTATAATATAATATAATAATAATATAATAATATATATTATATTATTATTACTACACTAAAATGTAATTACAAGTCATACAGTACAGTTTAAATGCTTGTGTATTGCCTTTATCATAGAGCTGTTCGTTGATAAGATTGCTTTGTTGGCCATATCATGAATAATGTAGGCCTGTGTATGTTTGTGTCAGGCTCTGCCCGGCTGCTGTATGTGTCACAGGGGAGAAGAGAATTCATCGCATATAGGGAGAGCCAGACAGTGAAAATATAGAGGGTATCGCGACGCAGAGTGGAGAGAAAAACAACAGCTTTGTTTGTTGACAGATGCCTCAATGCTTATGGTCTCTTAATTGGATAACAATGTAAACAATCACTGATGGCGCTTGTCTCCTGTGTCAGTGTGGCATCTTGTTTCTCTACTTTTTTTTTAGTCAGATGCTCTCCCCTCCCCCACGTCAACACACACACAGCCGCACCTGCTCCTCCCTAAACCCTAATTTACTCATACCTGATGCTGTGGTGTCATAACAGCCTGTCAGGTTCATTAGCATAGCTGGCATTTGTGAAATACTGAGCAAAAGGTGGGGGGAAAAGGTGTTCAGTTCACCCGTTGGGATGTAAATCTTTTAGCAGCACAACATCTTGCTTTCCCCTGGCTGCGGTGCGTTGTGTAGGTTGACGTGACACCCCTCCCTGTGCTGCCTTATGAGCTCAGGTCATGCTGGGGAGCGAGGAGCACTAATGACAGGAGAAATGAGTATGAGAACGTGATGTCAAAGAGCCTCCATTGGTGTGACATTTCCCTTTTCCTCTGGGAATAGCTGTGTTTGCTGATGAATTCTTGCTCCTCCTGGCATCATACCGTTGAAATTATGTAGCTCGAGTGAAGGTTAGGTTTTGATGACTCAATGATCATTGGAAATATGACTCATTAGGAAAGAATACTCTTTATTTATATTGAGGGAAGATTAGTTTATTACCATATGTGTGTGGTAGAACAGATATCAGGGAGTAGGATCAGCCTGTTGGTGGCATAACAGGCACAATACATCCAAATTCAACGGTGAACCGGGCAGGACAACTGACAACTGCAGGGATTACTTCCCCAACCAGAGCAGAGGTTGAGAGAGATCTGTCAGGATAGTTACAGAGCAAACTCTGACTCCATGGTGAAAGGAGAGTTGATGTGGGTGTTTAACTTGATTTCAGCCTCAAAGGTCTTCCAGCTTTCACATCATCCAGCAGTGTTTCTCCACCTAATGTCGTTGTGAGGATGGTCTCATCAGTGTGAGGTGAACTCGGACCTTCTTGCGCTGGTTGTCTGATGCCTGCTAGTTAATTACCACCCCAGTGATCATAACAGGAGGTCTAATCAGAGGCTGTCACCACAGGCAACAGATAAGCCCTGGCCTGGCCCCCACGTCACAGTAGACAGAGGGCCCAGGTGTGGGGAAGGGGATGACGGGGGCCTATGTAACAGGAGACTCCCGGTGATTAACCCTCATAAGCTAGCAGGCTGGGTTGTCTCATGTTAAACAGCATAGGTTACCCGTGTGTCACCATGGCTGACGAAATTGGCTGCATTATGGGTGGCAATGCATTATTACCATCTTGCTCTGCCGATGCCCTGAACCTGGATTTGAATGATGAATATTTTGACACTTATTGATACTGTATGTCTTTTTTAATATTAGCATCTACCTTACGTCTTTTTGTTTGGTCATTCATTCAGTAGGTAAATGTGACTAGTTTAAGGTCGTAACACACATCGTTCAAGGCAGGTCCTTGTAGAAACCACAGCTGTTTAGTTTGGATGGAAGCCTTAGAAAACAGAAATGATCAATCTCTCTGGGGAAACGCAACGCTGGCCACCAAAACGGAGATGATCAGATTACTGTCTCACCGTCAACGGCTTTTCCACTTGATGATGTAGCTTAGAGACATACCCCAAGCAGAGGCCAAGTTAACACCTTTTCAGTACGTCTGTTTGCATGGTGTACTTTGGTACGTTCACATTTGTGTACATGTCCCAAGGTACACAGAAACGTGTTCAATGATAAAAAGATTAAGAATTGGACTAGTTGATAGTTTGTACTTTTTACCAGGCACATTGCAACTTAACACTTTCCATGTATGCACATGTGGTTAAATGCCACTTCCAACTGGAGCTAGAACAAGGACGTGTGTAATGACTGTCATGTGTCCTGTATGAATGTGTCCTCTTCTCATGCTTCTCTTGTTCTTTCTCTGCAGATCACCCAGCTAGACCCAGCCTCGTCTTTACTGCAGGCCAAGCTTTTCCCGCAGGAGACCCTGTTCCTGGAAGCTAAAGAGTAGGACAGCCTGGCCATGTGGTGGTGGGACTGGCTGGAAGAGTAGTGAAGAGTTCTAGCATGGTTTTAGTGGGTCTACAGAGACAGACCACCCTCTCACATGGAGGTGAACTCTCAAACACACACAATACACAACATATACAGTACACTATTCACACTCACAAACCCCCCCCACACACACACACGTGTAAGCATCCCTGCTCTCGGCCTGTGCATCGTACATGAATGCCTAGTGTACACGTATGCACAAAGAAGCTACCACAAGCACACAGCCAAACACTCTCGCCCCTCACTTAATTGCAGTGTCATGGTTTTCTCTGTCCACACTTACAGTATGATAAAGGATATTAATAAGAAACTTTTGAGTAGAAGAACAGCATCACGGACAAGGACTTCCCACTACAGTACGGCTGCTTTTTTAAAGTCATGTTTTGTTTGAATAAAATAAACAAGGAGACATTTCCTGGAGAACGCTGGACTATCTAATCTCCACCTGCAGTTGGCCATACCCCCATTGCTCCCACCTGCCCCTCCATGCACCCAACCAGGGATGGACCCCCTCCTGCCCCCTTCCCACCCGCAGCCAGAGAGGCTCAATGTTCCTGATCTGCACCCCTCCTGCTCTGCTCTGACCAATCTGGTTTTAATTTCAAAATACTCCACAACCAACTGTTACTACTTTATTTTTCTTGATCCTTTTTAAGTTTGATGCTGTATTAGTTTTAGTTTGATTTACATTATATAAAATATATATGAACATGCATCCGTCTGAGCCAGCACTCTCTTGAAACGCGCACACACACATACATGTCATATGAATTTTGTATTATTGTGGCCTTTTGTGATTATTTTTTATCCCCCCTAATTTAAGTGGTATCGTTAATACAGATTTGACCGTGAGTGTTTTGAGCTGTAGTGGAGAGATGGGTAGGCTATTAATTTTGTAAATCTGACTTGGAACATTTAGTATTTTAAGTGGCTATTAGGTTTTATTTAAATTTGGTTTATTCCTTGTCACCTTCTGAGTCATTATTTCTGGGTTTCTGTCATTGAGACTTCAGCAAACTTTCTACAAAACATTAAAGCTATTATATTATTTAAACCATTTATTGTCTATTTGGCCAGCAGGCTATGGGCTGTCCTTGTATGAAGGATCTGAATAGGAGTTTTTGTGTTTGACTCTGAAGTGTGTACGTCAGCATGCTGAACTCCGTTAGCTAACATGGTAAGCTTCCTGTCAAGCCAGGCATGGGGAAAATACACCACATCTGGTCAGCGATGGGCTCTCTGGAGTAGCTGTGAAGACTACATGTCGATATGCAGCCTGAGTTTGCTTTAGACATTTGAGACATTTCTAAAAGCAATACGTTTGGATGAACTTCAGTGTACTGAGTGACTGAATTCCTGATGGACAATCAGTTATATTATCTAATATAAAAAATGTAACTAGTGATGGGTATCAGTGTATGATGATGCGGCAGTATTTGCTATTCAGTAACAATATACATATACAATATACAAATGTATGTGGACTTCATAGGAACAGCAGTTAAAGTCGAAGTTTCCATACACTTAGGTTGGAGTCATTAAAACTAGTTTTTCAACCACTCCACACATTTCTTGTTGACAAACTAGTTTTGGCAAGTCAGTCAGGACTTTGACCGTGTTCATGACACAAGTCATTTTTTTTTCCAACAATTGTTTAGATGATTTCACTTTTATAGTACACTGTCACAGTATTAGTGGGTCAGAAGTTTACATACACTAAGTTGACTGTGCCTTTAAACAGCTTGGAAAAAAACTCAGAAAATGATGTCATGGCTTTAGAAGCAACTGATAGGCTAATTGACATAATTTGAGTCAATTGGAGGTGTACCTGTAGATGTATTTCAAGGCCTACCTTCAAACTCAGTGCTTCTGCTTGACATCATGGGAAAATCGCAAGAAATCAGCCAAGACCTCAGAAAGAGAATTGTGGACCTCCAAGTTTGGTTCATCCTTGGGAGCAATTTCCAAATGCCTGAAGGTACCATGTTCATCTGTACAAACAATAGTACGCATGTATAAACACCATGGGACCACACAGCCGTCATACTGCTCAGGAAGAAGACGTGTTCCGTCTCCTAGAGATTAACGTACTTCGGTGTGAAAAGTGCAAATCAATCCCAGAACAACAGCAAAGGACCTTGTGAAGATGCTGGAGGAAACGGGTACAGAAGTATCTATATCCACAGTAAAACAAATCCTATATCGACATAACCCGAAAGGTCGCTCAGCAAGGAAGAAGCCACTGCTCCAAAACCACCATTAAAAAAGCCAGACTACGGTTTGCAACTGCACATGGGGAAAAATATGGAAATTTTTGGAGAAATGTCTGGTCTGATGACACAAATAGAACTGTTTGGCCATAATGACCATCGTTATGTTTGGATCAAAAAGGGGGAGGCTTGCAAGCCGAAGAACACTATCTCAACCGTGAAGCACGGGGGTGGCAGCATCGTGTTGTGGGGGTGCTTTGCTGTTGGAGGGACTGGTACACTTCACAAAATAGATGGTGTCATGAGGAAGGGAAATGATGTTGCATCAATATATTCACATCTCAAGACATCAGTCAGGAAGTCTACATACACTATATATACAAAAGTATGTGGGCACCCCTTCAAATTAGTGGATTTGGCTATTTCAGCCACACCCGTTGCTGACCGGTGTATAAAAGCACATAGCCATGCAATCTCCATAGACACACATTGGCAGTAGAATGTCCTTGCCCAGTGACTTTCTACTTGGCATCATCATAGGATGCCACAATTCCAACAAGTCATTTGGTCCAATTTCTGCCCTGCTAGAGCTGTCCTGATCAACAACTGTAAGTGCTGTTATTGTGAGGTGGAAAGGTCTAGGCGCAACAATGGCTCAGCCACGAAGTGGTAGGCCACACAAGCTCAAAGAATGGGACCGCCGAGTGCTGAAGCGTGTAGCAGGTAAAAATAGTCTGTCCTCAGTTGCAACAGTCACTACCAAGTTCCAAAGTGCCCCTGGAAGCAAAGTCAGCACAAGAACTGTTCGTCGGGAGCTTCATGAAATGGGTTTCCATGGCCGAGCAGCCGCACACAAGCCTAAGATCACCATGTGCAATGCCAGGCGTTGGCTGGAGTGGTGTTAAGCTCACCGCAATTGGACTCTGAAGCAGTGGAAACGTGTTTTTCTGAAGTGATGAATCACGCTTCACCATCTGATAGCCGACGGACAAGTCTGTTTTGTGGATGCCAGGAGAACGCTACCTTGCCCGAATGCATAGTGGCAACTAAAGTTTATTGGAGGAGGAATAATGGTCTGGGGCTGTTTTTCATGGTTCGGGCTAGGCCCCTTAGTTCCAGTGAACATTCTAGACGTTTCTGTGCTTCCAACTTTGTGGCAACAGTTTTGGAAGTCCCTTTCCTGTTTCAGCATGACAATACCACCTTGCACAAAGTGAGGTCCGTACAGAAATGGTTTGTCGAGATTGATGTGGAAGGACTGCCCAGAGCCCTGACCTCCTTTGAGATGAATTGGAATGCTGACTGTGAGCCAGGCTTAATCGCCCAACATCAGTGCCTGACCTCACGAATGCTCTTGTGGCTGAATGGAACCAAGTCCCTGCAGCAATGTTCCAACATCTAGAGGAAAGAGTGGAGGCTGTTATATCAGCAAAGGGGGGACTAACTCTATATTAATGGCCATGATTTTGGAATGAGATGTTCGACAAGTAGGTGTCCACATACTTTTGGTCATGTCGTGTATCATGGTAGAGACTAGCTTGCTTTTCCTAAAAAAAAGTCATTTGCATTATTTTCTTGGTTTAGAGCAATATTTTCCAGACATCTCCTGGTATTATCTGCCACAAAGGCAAAAAAGAAAATCTCACTTCCACGACAAGCTTATAAGCTTATCTCTCCATCTGAAATGGCCTTCTTTTAACAGCAAAAAGCAACGTTTGAGCCGGCACAGTGGGCCCGATAGTAGAGCCCTCCTGTTCACTGAGGACTTTTCCTTTTATCAAAGAGGCAGGTTTTGGGAATCAGGATTAGTGCTCTCAATGCATGCCTCTAATGAAATGACCAGAATAGATTTAGTTATTTCTGGCATTCTTATTTATTCTTTGGGTGGAGGGTCAGTCATTAAGTTGGAACAGGAGCTCATGCAGTGTGTTTCAGAGCGGGAGTCTGACATTCATTGGGTCATTGGTTAAGACAGGTGGTGAGCAAATAAGAAAATCTAGAAATTCATAATCTTCTTGTCAGATTGTGTTCATATGACCTCTGTTTAAGTGGAGAGGAAAGACTCTACATCCTTGAGGCGAATTCATCCCTCTGCAACATACCCACCTCTTTCGTGGTTCTCACGCAAGGATTTTGAATGTTTAATGTGTTCATTCAGTCAGACTTCCCCAGGCTGCTGTGTGTGTGCCTGGTGAGACCGAGCAGAGCATGCGTCAGTCGGTCCCCTTCACAACCTGACATGACACACCATGTCAGTAACATACTGCTCATAGCATTTAAATCCTCATTTGAATTATCCAGGATTATACGTAGATAGGAAAAGTGTTCCTGATACCCTGGCGAAACAAATAACTGTCAGTGACAAACTTCCCTCATGCTTTCCCATTTTAAGCTCCCACAACTCTGACTTGTTTAAATAGGTAAGATTATGATTTTAAATGTAAGGAGCTTGCTGCACGTCCAGTTACAGAGCTACCTGTTTTGGCCCAGAGTTGACATCATGGTTGTAAAAATAAGGAATCCAGAACAGAGCTTAAGGCAGAGGAGAGGTCACTGGAAGGTCAGGATTTCATTGAACATATACTAGGTGTACTTAATCAAGAGACAGGTGCATAATACTTGTCAGGCCTTCTTCCCCAGGGAACTATGTGGATTGTGCAACTCCTGGTGTGTGATATTACTGTTTCAATCATTGAATGGTTCACTAATGCACTTGGGCATCTCTTTTGTACAGCTGCAACTAATGATGATGATTCAGTCAGAAATGCCTATTGGATATTATGATATTTCTCTCAACTTGATCCAACTTGTCACCTGATTTTTTTTAAATATATTTTTTAAGGCCGGTATATGTTAACTGTGCCATGCTAAAACAACATTTTACTGTACTAGAATTGCAATTTGTCCTGTTAAAGATCTCTCTTCCAGAGAATTGGTTGGGTATTGATGTCTACACGGTTATTCAAAACCACTTTATCGCTAAATAATTTGTCCGTAAAGGCCTGTTTTTACAATATTGTTGAAGTTTGTAGGAGTCCTCATATTCCCCAGGAAAACCATTCTCAGGCATAATGTTGCAGTAAACAGTGGGTGAGGTGAGTCTCAATGACTTGATCATTCAGAATTGTAAAACTTGCTTTCTTCCAAAAATATTCGACTTCACTTTCCCACTTCAATGTATGGATATGATGCTTAGTATAAATATTGTTTTATGTTGTTGACTGAGATTTTCCACCATCTCTCTTAGACTGGACCATAATTATAACAAGGTAAGTGTTGTGGAGGCCCATGTTCATATGGATATTAGAATGCAGATAGCTGTTATTATGCATGTACAAATCAAGTCAATGTGGCTTGACTATTTGGTGACGTCAGCTTGAACTCCCAGGACACCTATTTTGTTGGGGGTTCTTGGTCAACCTTTGGATGTCAGTGTCTTAAATGTGGTGGCTGTCACTCAGATTCTGATCTTGAAATGCCACCACCGTTAAATCCCACAATTTGAGAATGTGGTGGTGTGACAATGGACTTATTCTCTGGCTTCCTATGACACAGATTCACTGGTGGCAACATCAGGTGGTGACTTTCTTCTTCCCTAACAAAAGGGAAGTGTTCAATAATGTTTAACCAGTCTTCCAGGGTCAAGAATGTTGGCCCCTGGTGAGGGAACAGAATTCCTGATGCAAGTCATCTCTCCTTTTGAAGTAAGATGTGATCCCACAGCATCCTGCTTCTTAAATCCACTCAACAAGTGATGGAGGGATCCCAGACTAAACTAACCTGGAGGGTCACTCTAAGTTTACTTTCTCAGACGTTGGCACTCAATGAGTGCCAAAGAAACAGAATCTATGCAGCTTAAACTGTTGGGCACAAAAGGGGGCTCATTTCTCTCTGGGTTTCTTGTTCAATAAGAGGGAGTGTGGTGGTGGGGGTAGAGCAAGCGAGAGTCTGGATGTGTGCATGGTCGATGGACAGTGAGTAGGGGAGGTGGAAGAGTCAAAAACGTTGATCTGAAGCCACAACTTTTTCCAAATTAATGCATATTAATTGTACCTCCCTTCACAACATAGCATCAGAAGATATGATTCATTAGGTTTAACAGTCTTATGATGAGCCTTGTCATTATTGCCTAATACCCCACCCCTAAAGTCAATTTAGCTTTGGATGATGCAAATATAAAGGTTGTGATAGTAAAAGTATTATTTAGTAGAAATAAACGTGTAGAAACACACTCTATAGGTAAAGTAGCTATGTGGAACACTAATCAGTAACCTGCATATGTTATATGGTGTAAATCTATAAGCTTACATGTATACTCTACATTGGACCGTTAAATACTGATTACAGTGAGTCCCCCTAGTAATAAAACTCAACTGTTTTTCGATTGAAATTAGGACTTATGGCATATGAAAAATGTATCATTTCTGTTTTTAGGTCTTTCTCGCATTATTGTTGGTCTGTCTTTTATTCAATTTGTAGAAGTAAATAAAGTTCAGAACTTAATTAAACCTATTGAAGCCTACAAAAATAAATGCCTTTTTATAGAATTGTATCCTTTATGTAAATTCAAACGGAATAAGAACTGTTCAGGATAACGCAGACCATTTTATACTATTTTTCATGCAATTGCCCACAAACATTTGCACAGCTACAGTACGTTTAAAATAATGCTTGTTTCATGTAGTTCATAGGGACTGTAGGCCATTTAAAAAATATATATATTATTTCACCATTATTTAACCAGGTAGGACAGTTGAGAACAAGTTCTCATTTACAACTGCGACTTGGCCAAGATGAAGCAAAGCAGTGCGACAAACACAACACCGAGTTACACATGGAGTAAACAAACGTACAGTCCAGTAACACAATAGAAGAAAAAAACGTATCAATATGTTCCATTTTTAGGCCGTTTTATTTTGATAGAATATAATTACAGCCTCCGTAGGCCTACACTTATAAATGATGTATTGTAAACAGCATTTTAATCAACAGCTATTATGAGGCTAATCAGGGCAAAAGCGATGCAGTTACGTTTCGCTGCGTGCTTAGAAGACCAATTAGCATACAAAAATATATATATTTTTTCCATTTATGAAATTGTTTAACTTTGCCTCATTCGTTGCCCTACTGAGTTGTAGCTTTTACGATTTGTTATTTTTCCGGTTTTTTTTTATTCCTCACTAAAAACATGAGATAGTGAGTTGATATGCGGAGTGCGATTTTTATAAACCTATTTCTGACTGCATGAATAGTCAACCACAAATAAACTAAAGGTGCAAAAAAAAACAAGCCAATAGGTTTGTTTCCCGAGCCTCATGTAAATTGCATGACAATCTAAATGCTGTGTGACATAGCTGTTCAGTTATTACAAGATCTGAAATACTGACACAACTGAAATCGTGTCAGTAATTTCAGCTCTTGTAAAAACACAAGGAAGAAATATTATCAATGCCATCATGCCAATTGGTGATGTTTGCTGTTTTGTAATTCTAGTAAATTGGTAATCGATTAAACTCAAATTGACGCTTAATTGACTGTAGTTGTGTTTTTATTATGGGCCTAACATCCGGGTAAACTTTAGGCCTGAGCGAAAAGCTATAATTCAGCAGGCTGGTATTGCAACGACATGGAACATTAATTTATTTAACGAGTCCCAAATCAATTTGTATGCAAAAAATATATACGCCAAATTAAATCTGTTGCTTTCGGATTATCATGCTCTGGAATAAAGCATTAAGCATAGCTAAAGGGAGTTGAATGGGAGCAGTGGCGTGCGAAGTGAAGCAGAGTACGCTAATTATTGCTTCATAATTGTGTTATTTTTCTTTTTGAGCACGGTCTTGAGGCGAGCATTCAGGAGGTGACATTTAGGAGGCAAGCCTTTGTACTGAACACTTCAAGTTTAAAAAACAAGGCCAATTGAAGCGGCAGAGCTCAAAGCCCAGCCCATTGTAGGACAACACATTGAGTTTTGATTGGGGACAATGGTGTTACTCAAATTTCGAGCAAAAACCCATACTCCATCTGTGATCTCAATGAACGCCCATTCATGGGCTACCTTTTCTGTGCCATTCGTTTGCAAAGGAGGCAGATGTGGAAGGATAACGTCTGCATTTTAATTGGCTGTGCGGACGTAAGTAACACACACACACACACACACATTTAGGCTACTCTAAAACTGTTTAACATTTTAGAATTAGAGGCGTGGAATGGCTGTATATTAATAGCTTGATTACTTTTGTTGACGTAGTCATATGCACACTGTTGTCATTATTGCATGGGTGGGTCTAAGGCTAAGTAGCCTAATACAGTATGACATTATCAAATTAATCTCCTTATGGATAAATTCATTTTAACCCCCACTATGTAAAGTGAGGGATAATACCTCTGCTGCACTGCCTCTTGGGCAGAAGAAACGGCCGGCTTCAAAAAGTGTGTGCGTGCACTGCCACTGAAAGGTGGGGAAAAGGTTTGTCAAAAGACCCATAAAATGTGATGTCGAGGTTATCCCTCATTTAGAAATGCGTGTTCCATCGGTCAAGAGTGGGGAAGAAGGGCTCAAGTGTTTTTTTTTTTTTTGAGGGACTTTGACCTTCCAAGTATTCTCAGAAATATACAGCAATGCCAGTGTCTCGCCTTGAGCCTATGGGACTCATTATTTGAAGAGTAATCCATGAGTTACGGGTAGAGTAAATTAGGCCTACTAAAAACGACCAAGCGTAGTCAATTTTTACTGGGGTGGCCTGTGAGGTTCAATATAGCTCAACTAGTTCATGGCCTAAATTGTGGGTCACAGCAACAAAGGGGTATTTTTATGCAGTTATTTTAAGGTTTAGATCTAAAATGTCTTTCGGGAAATGCCACCATTCGCTTAAACTCAACATCGCCAGAGCCTCATTTGAACTAGAGGTTAGCAACCTAATGAGCACTTGGTGAACAGATGAAGCGTGTAAATGCGCAGTGGTTTTTCCACCAAACCCGGTGCCGCTTACACTTTGTATAACTGCTACTCTCACCTCGGTCTCGTTTAATAAACTATGCTAGTTCAGCGGAAGACCCCAGGAGGCAATCCTGGTTCAGCCGTGCTCAGGCAGGGCGGCAGCAGCGAAAGTGTTCGCTCGAATACTTTACCAGAGGGTGCTGCGGTAGCAGAAACATGCTGCTACATATGTTGTGTCAAGCATTCCTTTTGTGGCTGTCTAAAAAGGTGTAAACTCAGTCACCTAGCCTCTCGTAAAGAAATAAAAGCCTCATGTTTTTTTATGCATAGGCTTAATGAACAGTTCATAGAATGTTGAATTGTTTTAAGTGCCCACAGTCACTTAACTGCGCTGGGGCATTTCATTGGAAACCATGAGAGAACCCAGATAAGAATGTTGTATGGTACTAGGCCTGTTGAATTCTTATTGAACTACAATTTTAAAGGAAAATGCCACCCCAAAATTATCTTTTGGTATTTCTTTCATTAGTCCATTGTTGATATAGTCCCACAAATATTTTGCATGTTTTAAAGATATATAACTTTAAAATGACATACTGCCAGTATGATGCATCATACCGTATGTATTTTGTAAGTTATATCTTTAAAACTTCATTGCTGACATGCAAAACAATTTGGGACTATATCAACAATGGACTAATGAAACAACAAAATATAGTTTCTGGGTGGACTCTGTCAAGGCTATTATATTTTCAACTTTAACCGATATTGTTAGATGAATGTTTAGTGCCACACAGCCCTCAACGGATTTGTGTGATTGTGTTTAATTAGCATGTTGATGTTTATCGTCAAAATATTAATCAACAAATTTGTTCAACATTTACTACAGGTTAAAAAACTACAACCTTTTTTAAAATAAAATATCACATATTAACCCACACCGTGATTTATAGTGAACGCAATTAACCCCTCTTTTTTTCATGCGTGTGAGATCACTGCCGACATTACTTGAATGTAAAAATAAATACATATGTATTTAATATCTTCTATTAGGCTAATTAAAGGTGCAGATGACAGCTGCATGGAAAACAAATGTCATTTGCTTACTGTGATTCTGTAGGTAATCAATGAGTGGCAGTCCCGCGTGCTGGGATACGCAGCGCGCGAAACAGAGTGGGGCATACACCTCCAGTGGAGGAGCCCAGAAAAGCCCTATACCAAATGTGGAAAGGTGCTCAGGGTTATAAAGGTACAGGTTATGATGTTTTGGTTTGCTTTTATGAAGTTACTCATGCAGCCCTATCCAGTCAATATAGCCTAAACCCACATTCATTAGAATACAATTATTGCAGTGTCCCATGTAGGCCTACAAAAATGTTTAGCCGACCTGTATTACTAAAGGTTACTGGAGAGGAGACATGGGTAATGTTGGGTTTTCTGCGGTCCATCAATATCACTGTGAAATTACAGAATTGTAGGCCCTATGTTTGTTACGTTTTACTTGCACCAAATGAACTAACACTCAACATTGATCCACCAGGATCGAAACACGAAGGCCTACAGACCCATTTGCTCTTGATATTTGCGTTTGTTTACTGGTAGTAATTGTGCCATTTTAAAATGGTTATTGGAGTCGACTAAATTCATCAAAATATTCTTATTGAATTGATCCACTCGAATTGACATTTCTCACCCGTTTATATTTTATAATAGATCATTATCGTTAATTATTTGCCTCATTATTTAAATGGTTTGTACAAAGTGAAAAATTAAGGTCTACGGTTGATGAAAATTGACCCAGTAGAGCATCGGCGAAGTTTCATCTAATTTATCAACCATACCCACGTCGTTTACAATTTGATTGTAGGCATAGGTCATCGAGGACAGGGATCCAAGGCACCATCAGGATCCCAAGTTCATCCTGGAGTGACATGAACGATTGCAACATCATCCCCTGGTGTCCATGGCGGGCCAGCAACCTTCAAGTTAGTATCACCTGCAATCTGGTCGTCCAAAAGTACAAATTAAATATCGTGGTATGTTGTGATTTTTTTTACAATTCAATGTACACTTAGGCTGCAAGTTTAATAATGGTTCATATACAGGCTAAGTTGTAATATATTTGTCATAATTCAATATGAAACTTTCAACATTTGCTAGTAATATAATTGTTAATTTGTGTAAATAATTACTTACTGATTCTCACGTTGGCAGTCAATGCCTTTTTAAATGATTGTCTTAAGATGAAATAAATTAAGCTAAACCATAAAAACACTTGTGAACATCGATTTATTAATAGAAAATAATACAATTATAAACTTGATTGTTGGAAAATGTAGACGTTGTCTATGGAGTAATTTAAGAATTTCGCCTGTTTTTTTTCTTGACGTGTTGCATACAGACTTTGACTACTGTTTGCACTTGACTTGAGGTATTGCCTACTGACAAAAGCCAACGTGACAAGCAGCAATTATTTCAAGATGGTTATTCTCAAAAATAATTCCACGCAAAAGACCAGTCTGTCAAGTACGAGGTTATTTGATTTTATATTTTCTCACGACCTCAAATGCTGTTTACTGTAATTGCAAAACATGCGGTCATTAAATTTCCAGCTCACTCACAGTAAATTATTTGTTTAGGCTATAGCCTATCAACTCATAAGGTTACTCGTTTTTTTTACCATTTGATTCATGCATGTTTAAGGTATTTGGTAGCTATGTGCTTAAATTGAAATATTGTACCCCAAAAAATTGAATGGAAGGATAGTTAGTTGTTGGCTCACTGTTTGCTGGCGACGTAAATAATATGTAGGCTACTTTTCGATATGCCAATTCTATTCCTAAACTTAACCGCACTGAAACTTTTATTATTGTCAGTGCACAATAGGCTACTTATCTTACGCAGGCTATGTATCAAAGGGTCCGGCTTGGCTCAATCGAATCGCATAATGAATGTCCATGAGTAGCATTAAAATCGTGTAATAATGGTGCTATCATTGTACAATAAAAACACGTAAATTACTATTATGACAAAAAGTTGTATTTTTATTTAAGACATGTTTTTCCCAACTCCATGCACAACATTCTACCAGCTCTTGCACTGCATAGGCTAGTCTATTTGAATCAATATGTAAATGTACTTACCTTGTGATTTGACGGAATTAAAGGACAGTGACGTCAGTGAGCCTTTAAATATTGTTTTCATAAAAAAAAGCGTAAATGAAAGGATCAATAAAGGCGTTTTATACAGGAAAGACACGTGACGATACATCAAGCAATATAATCAAGTAAAGCAATACAGATCAACTTCAAATCGAATTATTGCCTGAATGTCTCGATAATTGCATTTAATATGAGCTTTGGAATCTTACCATAATATTTCATTTTTGTATAAATATTACTTGATTTGATATGTCGTTTTCTTTTTGCTTTTGAATTGAAGATGAAAATTATGTATTTTAGCTCTTCGGGATCCCCTTCAGATTCTAAACACTTGTTATTTGAGAAAGAACTCAGGTGGACACAGTTGAAAAAGTGACAGGCCAATCAGATTGCACCTTCCCCCTTTGGCCAATGACAGGCGCCACATTGTTGTCAAATTTGTCTAATGAAAACGTAGGAGTAACAATGGAGAGAGGAGGATCTGTATCTAGTGGCAATCTCTTGAGTAAGTTAGTGTCTCACGCTGGTGCGAGTATAGCAACCTCGCTTGCTCCTTTTAGGTGATATTAGGTGATATTAAATTAAAACAGGGCACTACTTTCTGCAAGTCTCTTGGATTTCTCCTCGTACATAACACGTTAAAAGTTCGTTTTTCAGTACAGATTGTTGCAGAGTTAATCAACTCTTGACAGGTTGCATGGCGTTTTTAGACCTTACTCGCGCAAGTTGACAATCGGTATTTTATCTGGTTGCGGCTACGTATCGTTATCTTCAATGGACAGAACACCAGTAGATTAACCTACTTTAGAAGTTGTGCAGGGATGTTGACAACTGTTCGACTGGTGTGAACAATTTACTCCTCAGCATCAATACAAACTACGCTGCATCATCACGTTACTTTTTCCGATTGATAGTAGATATTGATCAGCAATAGGACATGGATCTGAGACCAGAGCTCTCCACCGCACCGTCAGGATCCCAGGTCCACCCTGGAGCCGGAGCGTCTGTCAACATCCCCGTCTCCATGGCCAGTAGCCTCTTGCGGGGTCCAATGCTATATCGCGCAACGGAGAAGTATCCTCGCACCCCGAAGTGTGCTCGCTGCAGGAATCATGGCGTGGTATCTGCGCTGAAAGGCCATAAACGCTATTGCCGCTGGAAGGACTGTATGTGCGCCAAATGCACCCTAATCGCTGAGAGACAGCGCGTAATGGCCGCACAAGTGGCTCTCCGTCGACAGCAAGCTCAGGAGGAGAACGAAGCCCGGGAGCTGCAGCTCCTGTACGGGACAGCAGAAGGGCTAGCTCTGGCGGCCGCCAACGGCATCATACCACCTCGTCAGAGTTATGAGGTCTTCGGTTCTGTCAACAGCGAAAGTAACTCCGGTAAGTGGATTTATATATTATCCTGCTCAGAGTAGCCTGCTCATAAACACTGATAGGCCGACGTAATGATATTGGCACAATGTAGGTCAGATTGTTTTGTGCTTAAGCGTGTTTTCCGCATTGTTTTTCGTAACTTTGAAGAGTAACGTAAAGGACCCTGATGGAGAAATTTGAGGTGACGCATATTTCCAGATGACAAGTTGGCATTTTAATTGACCAAACTGTCAAGTGACAGTGAACATCTTGGTAAAACAATCAAACGGAGCGTATTGGGCGTCTTTGTTATTTGACTGACATCTCATTGTTTTTTTTATGTATCTATTTCACAGATTCAAGCATGCAGAAGTTTGAATTGTTTCCGAAGTCCCAAATGTCAGTATCAGTGACCAAGCAGCAGACTGTGGGCAAATCGGTTTCCACTGACAGCGAACCAGGGATCTCATCCCCAGACGGGCGTCATGGCTCGGGCTCCGAGAATGGAGACGGAGAGTCGTTCATTAGCTCTCCTGTCTCCAAGGCAATGAAAGACGGAGAGGACACCCCGGGTTCGATTAGCCCCTTAGGATCTGACTCGGGTTCGGAGACCGACAAAGATGATCAAGAACCATCGGCCGCCTCCAGGCAAATGAACCCCATCGACATATTGACCAGAGTGTTCCCCAGCCACAAGCGAAGTGTTCTCGAACTGGTTCTACAGGGCTGTGGGAAAGACGTGGTGCAGGCCATCGAGCAAATTCTCAACAACAGTGGACAAGCCAAGGCCCCGGAGCAGGTGTGGACAGCAGAACGGATGCTCCAGAGCGCACAGCCGCACCTTTCTTCCACTCCAAGGCCCTTGTTACCGGGAGCAATAACGCTGAGCAACCGCTCCGCCTTCTCCCCTCTGCAGCCAAATGCGCCACACTTTGGCGCGGATCCCAGCACCTACCCCCTGAGCACCCATCTGGGACTAAACCCCTTGCGGCTGGCCTACTCGGCCCACAGCAGAGGGCTCACCTTCATGACACCCTACTCCACCACGGGGTTGATGCCAACTCTGGGCTTCAGGCCACCAATGGACTACTCATTCAGTGACCTCATACGGGACAGGACACTCTTGCACAAAGACCAAGGGTACACCAATGGCCTGTACGGGCCCCTCGTCAACAATAACCCAGACAAACCGTTAGACTGAGAATGTGCAATGTTTCATTAACTCAGTCGTGTTGGGGCTAAGATTCAAGTGGACACATTCAGAGAGGAACAGTGTATTTGTAGCCACAAGTGTTGAATGTTATGAAGAAATAAGTAATGTTTGATACTCCACTGCTGTACATAATGCTTTGTTTTTAGTCCCATGCGAACCCAAGCTCACTTATATAACTTTGTTTTCTCAGAGAGAGCCTATTATTCCATGGGCATATACACAATTGTTGCTTTAAGTCCCCCGCCAATGATAGTGTGTAACCTGAAAATATCTCGCCAATGAAAGTATTTTGTCTGAAACATTACTAAAGGGGTTGCAATTCCAGAAAAACGGACAGACAAATTATACATCACACCATAATGTATGCAGTAGCATAATACCGAAGTACATATACGAAGCACATCCAAATGATAAATTCGATATGGTTCCTGTAAATTGTAGGGTTTTGTGAGATTGAAAAAAAGTGGTGCAACCCAATTTCACTTTTTGAAATATTTGGGTTGTTGTGTTTGGTGAACCTGGTGCAATTGTTACTTTTTATTTTTAGTACAAAAAAAGAGAAATCTAGAGGAAACATCCAACCTTAGTTACTAAGGAATTATTGCTCACTTAATTTTTTAAATATTTTTTTTTAGGACAGCCAAGCTTTAAAAAAAAAACGTTCAAGTGGGATCAAGTTATTTCCATAACGTTTAGGTTACTGACGTTGAACATTACAATCGAAAGTTTAATTGTTAAAACGAATGATGTATTGGCATTATTTTTCTGACTTTTTATCCAACAGTACATTGTATATTGCATTTGATTATATAAGATTGATTATATTATAATTGACTTTACCTGTGTACTTTATCCAGCATTTTATCAACTACACTACAACCCTTCTCTGTTTTGTGAAATTGCATTTGTTTGCAAGTCTATTGCTCCTCTGTCACAAGCTGTAGTGTCACGTGAAATTACTGGAAATAAATGTTATTTTATACAAAATGGTTGCCAATTATTTCTAGACGCCACACAGACAATTTACTGATATTATTTTTATTATTCATAAGGCTATTATTTGCAGTAATTATCATATAGTGCTTATACAAATATTATTTAACCTTTGCCAACTTTTATGTTTCATAAATGTGTCATGTCTCGTCTTGTACCCCACAAATCTGATTGGGCACAAAGTATGTGAGGGTTGTCCGGAGGTGGTCATTTTTCTAACATACTTCATTGTATGTTAAAAAAAAAATGTGTTTTTCTGCATTTCTAAAAATACGTCTTGAGTTGTCTGTATACTCTTGACTGTTGGTTCTTTAAAAAAAATAATAAAGAAACGAAATATACATCTCTGCTAAAATCGGGGTAAAGAAATTAGTCTTATTCAGTACATTTAGTTAGTGGTTGTTTTTCTTAAGACTACCAACCTTGCCAGCAGGGCATGCCAGCTAAGATAGAGTAGCTGGCTTGTCAAACTAACTTGATTTCTAGCCTGAAATTGCTTCTTAATAGCTAGTTATAAAGTTGGGAGATTGGGATCCTAGCTGGGCTAGCTAAAGCCAACTTCATGAAATTGTTAGGTGGCTAGTAATATTACAGGCAAACAAGATTTATACACACACACACACACACACACACACACACACACACACACACACACACACACACAGTACCAGTCAGAAGTTTGGACACATCTACTTATTCAAGGGTTTTTCTTTTATTTGTACTATTTCCTACATTGTAGAATAATAGTAAAGACATCAGAATTATAAAATAACACATGGAATCATGTAGTAACCAAAACAGTGTCAAACAAATCAAAATATATTTTACATTATTCAAAGTAGCCACCCTTTGCCTTGATGACAGCTTTGCAAATGCTTGTCATTCTCTTAACCAGCTTCACCTGGAATGCTTTTCCAACAGTCTTGAAGGAATTCCAGATATGCTGAGCAATTGTTTGCTGCTTTTCCTTCACTCTGCGGTCCAACTCATCCCAAACCATCTTAATTGTGGAGGCCAGGTCATCTGATGCAACACTCCATCTCTTTGGTCAATTGGCCCTTACACAGCCTGGAAATGTTTTGTGTCATTACCCTGTTGAAAAACAAATGCGCAAACCAGATGGCATGGTGTATCACTGCAGAATGCTGTGGTAGCCATGCTGGTTAAGTGTGCCTTGAATTCTAAATAAATCACAGATGGTGTCACCAGCAAAACAACCCCACACCATCACACCACCACCTCCATGCTTCACGGTGGGAACCACAAGTGAGATCATTCGTTCACCTACTCTGTGTCTCACAAAGACATGGCGATCGGAACCAACAATCTCAAATTTGCACTCATCAGACCAAAGGACAGATTCCCACTGGTCTAATGTCCATTGCTGGTGTTTTTTGGCCCAAGCAAGTCTTTTCTTATTATCGGGGTCCTTTAGTAGTGAAGCTGGTTGAGAGAATGCCAAGAGTGTGCAAAGCTGTCATCAAGGCAAAGGGTGGCTACTTTAAAGAATCTCAAATATAAAATATATTTGGATTTGTTTAATACTTTTCTGGTTACTACATGATTCCATATGTGTTATTTCGTAGTTTTGTTGTCTTCACTATTATTCTACATTATAAAGAAAAGCCATGGAATGAGTAAGTGTCAACTTTGGACTGGTACTGTGTAAATATTTTTTACAGGGCAAATCTGAAGGGGCGCGTGCCCGTGTGGGCATGACGCCTCTGTCTCGTGACAATATTTGTATTCCTTTGTATGCATTTTTTAAAACTTATAGTAATCGTATAGACTTTCCAGCTATAGACCTGGTCGCATACCTTTTGAGAGGGAAAACAGAAACACAATGGGGAAGTGGCAAAGAGCACATTCATTTCAGAATTCAAATGTCACTACTCTTGAAATATGCCGTGGAAACCTCATCTCTCTTGCTCAGCGGAATTGAAGTGTTCACTCTCACCTTCCAAATCACAATGTAAACAAAGTCATTGACAGGGTGCCTTCATAATGACAAACGGAAAACGAAACCCAACACTTACTGAGAGGCCCATTATTACACATTTCATAAAGTGTATTTGTTGTAATAACTTCAGAGCCTTACATTAAAATTACCTGCCACAAGGAATGATAATAAATCTGGTTTTCGAATTGAGCAATCATTGTAGTATCTGGACATTCAAACCCTGCGGTATAATCGTCTCTTTTATACTATGATTGTCCTTTGGACCAAGTAATTGTCAGTCAGCCGCATACATCACATGTTCTTAGTAAGGTGATATTCGATAGGAATGGGATAGAGATCATTTGATGGCTTTAATTTAACTGGAAATACATGTTCTCTGTTATTCGATTCATATCTTTAAATTATTATTTGTAAAAAAAATGTATAAATTGTTTTTGATTAGTTTTTCCACATCACAAACGCAACACAAAAACCAAGCGCCCACTATACAACACCTTCCCCGGTTATCAAAAATAAAATAAAATGTTATTTGTCACATAGCGCGGAATACAACCGGTGTAGACCTTACAGAGAAATGCTTACTTACAAGCCCTTAACAAACAGTGCAGTTTTAAGAAAAATACATATGGTTTCCAAATTTTGTCAAACACTTCCGGTTTTTGTTTACCTTTTATAATATACAAAATCCAACGGTACGTAGCTAGATAGTTTGAGGGTGAAAATGAGGATTTCCAACTGATGGCTCTACATTTTTTTTGCAGCAGCAATTAGACCGATTACAAAACTTTGATATTGAGAACCAATATTTACATTTCCCAACAGACATAATCGTGGAGATGGATGGGTATAAATTCCTAAACACAATGAAATTATAGCACATACGTTATCCCAAAATGGTATCAGTTTATCACAGGACCACAGCATATGTAATAGGGTTCCAACAGAGATCTGATATTTCTGAGTGCATTGCATGCATTCTGGCAGGAGTGCAACCTGGTCAGAGCATTTTGGATCATTCTGTACATAAATCCGAGACTCCATTTAGTATGATACGTGTTAAATTTCGTATGGTATTTATTAATTTGTGGATGTCCATCACACATTTCGTATGACATGTTACGAAATACAATTCGTATTATATGTTACACATTTGCAAAACGTGCAATATGTTACGAATGAGCTAAATGTATATGTTGCAAATTCTAGCTAACTTTAGCTAGCCTAGGGGTTAGGGTTAAGTTTAGGATTTGGGTTAAGGTTAGGGGAAGGGTTAGTGAAATGGGTTTAGGGTTAGCTAACATGCCAAGTAGTTGCAAAGTAGGAAATAGTTGAAATGTTGCGAATTAGTTAAATTGCTAAAGTTGTTCATGATGGAATTTGACCTTTGGGTTGCTTTATGTTCAGGTTATACACCCACACATCCACCTTTCAACCATTTAAGCCTAAAGTAACCATATGTCTTATGTAACCATACCAAAAATAACACAACATACTAAATGGAGTGTCTCGGATTTAGTATATAGTAATATGAAATGCTCTGAGACCAGGTTGAGGAGTGTAGTAACTCCTATGAATCATCTTAAATTACAGTAGTTTGTCTGAACATTTGAACATTTTCACATATCTGTGATCAATGGTTCTCCTCAATTTCTTCCTTTAGATCTGTTTCCCATTTTCCCTTATACAGTGGCTTGCGAAAGTATTCATCCCCCCTTGGCATTTTTCCTATTTTGTTGCCTTACAACCTGGAATTAAAATATATATATATATATTTTGTATTATTGGATTTACACAACATGCCTACCACTTCGAAGATGCAAAATCATTTTTATTATGAAACAAACAAGAAATAAAAATATATAACTTTAGCGTGTGTAACTATTCACCCCCCCAGTCAATTTCTTTGTAGAGCCACCTTTTGCAGCAATTACAGCTACAAATATTTTGGCGTATGTCTCTATAAACTTGGCACATCTAGCCACTGGGATTTTTTCCCATTCTTCAAGGCAAAACTGCTCCAGCTCCTTAAAGTTGGATGGGTTCCGCTGGTGTACAGCAATCTTTAAGTCATACCACAGATTCTCAATTGGATTGAGGTCTGGGCTTTGACTAGGCCATTTCAAGACATTTAAATGTTTCCCATTAAACCACTCGAGTGTTGCTTTAGCAGTATGCCTAGGGTCATTGTCCTGCTGGAAAGTGAACCTCTGTCCCAGTCTTAAATCTCTGGAAGACTGAAACAGGTTTCCCTCAAGAATTTCCCTGTATTTAGCGCCATCCATCATTCCTTCAATTCTGACCAGTTTCCCAGTCCCTGCTGATGAAAACATCCCCACAGCATGATGCTGCCACCACCATGCTTCACTGTGGGGGTGGTGTTCTCGGGATAATGAGAGGTGTTGGGTTTGCGCCAGACATATCGTTTTCCTTTGTGGCCAAAAAGCTTCATTTTAGTCTCATCTGACCAGAGTACCTTCTTCCATATGTTTGGGGAGTCTCCCACATGCCTCTTGGCAAAGACCAAACGTGTTTGCTTATTTTTTTCATTAAGCAACAACCTTTTTTTCTGGCCACTCTTCCGTAAAGTCCAGCTCTGTGGAGTGTACGGCTTAAAGTGGTCCTATGGACAGATACTCCAATCTCCGCTGTGGAACTTTGAAGCTCCTCAATCCAATCCAAGATGGCGTAGCAGTCAGACGTCCTTGTCCCTTGTATATATCGTTTTACATCTTTTTCGTCGCATATCCTTTAAAATATTTTGCTAAACCTCAACATCTAAATACTCTCCTGCAACCCGCCTCACCCAATGTGGCGTGCATCTGCTTTTTTTTCTAAAGTATTTATATTTACTTCGGATCTGGAATCCCTCAACTGAAGCTAGCCAGCTAACTACCAGATATCAGTCAGCAAACCATTGCCAGCGGTCATCAGCTAACCTTCAGCTCGGAAAGCTCTCGTCAGTTCGAACAACGTGACTCTAACCAGAGCATAACGGACCTGTTATTTTTATCCCCGGATTCCTACCACAAACTGAACATTTTCATCTGGATCTTCACAACTAGCTAACCGCAATCCCGTATGACTACTCCTGGCTAGTGTTTCCATCCCAGAGCAAGCACAAATTAGCTTGAAGCTAGCCCGGCCAGGGCTCCTGTGCTACCACCGAAGTATACTCCTGGGCTAACCACCAAAGTATACTCCTGGGCTACAACCCCGCAGATCCCCTACGACTGGAATACCAACATAATCTGCCCGAGGACTCCCAACAGGCCCCTCAGGTGCGACATCCGCTGAAGGCCCATTATGCTAAACAGCTAGGCCTGCTAGCTACCTAGAGCTACTTGGAACCGTACTAATTCCACGACTGGTCTATCGACGTCACCGCACAAAGAGGCAAAAACAGACTTACCCCCATCGCGACGTCCCCCAAAGGCTAACTTTCTAGCCCCTGCTATCTGCTTGCTTGCTAACCCGGTCGGCTAACTGCTAGCTTGCCTGCCCGGTCTGCTAACTGCTAGCCCCTGATAACTGCTTGCTAACCCAGTCTACTAACTGCTAGTTTCCGGCCCCGGCCTGCTAACTGCTAGCTTACCTGCCCGGTCTGTAACTGGTAGCCCATGCTAACTGCTAGCTTGCCCCGGTCTACTAGCTGCTAGCTTGTTTAGCCCCGGCCTACTAACTGTTAGCTTGTTAGCATTGGCCTGCTAACTGTCTGCAGCCAGCCCAACCACTCACTGGACCCATATGTTCACTTGGCTACACATGCCTCTCTCTAATATCAATATGCCTTGTCCATTACTGTCCTGGTTAGTGATTACGGTCTTATTTCACTATAGAGCATCTAGCCCTGCTCAATATGCCATAACCAACCATGTTGTTCCACCTCCTACATATGCAATGACATCACCTGATTTAAACATCTCTAGAGACTATATCTCTCTCTTCATTACTCAATGCCTAGGTTTACCTCCAATGTACTCATATCCTACCATACCTTTGTCTGTACACTATGCCTTGAATCTATGCTATCGTGCCCAGAGACCTGCTCCTTTCATTCTCTGTTCTGAACGTGCTAGACGGCCAGTTCGTATAGTCTTTGCCGTACCCTTATCCTACTTCTCCTCTGTTCCTCTGGTGATGTGGAGGTTAATCCAGGTCCTGTATTGCCTAGCTCCTCTCCCACCCCACAGGTGCTCTCATTTGTTGACTTCTGTAAACGTAAAAGCCTTGGTTTCATGCATGTTAACATTAGAAGCCTACCCCCTAAGTTTGTTTTACTCACTGCTTTAGCACACTCTGCCAACCCAGATGTCTTAGCCGTGTCTGAATCCTGGCTTAGGAAAACCACCAAAAACCTTGAAATTTCCATTCCTAACTATAACGTTTTCGCCAAGATAGAACTGCCAAAGGGGGCGGTGTTGCAATCTACTGCAGAGATAGCCTGCAGAGTTCTGTATTACTATCTAAGTCTGTACCCAAACAATTTGAGCTTCTACTTCTAAAAATTCCCCTTTCCAGAAACAAGTACTCACTGTTGCCGCTTGCTATAGACTTCCCTCTGCCCCCAGCTGTGCCCTCGATGCCATATGTGAATTGATTGCCCCTTATCTATCTTCTGAGCTTGTGCTACTAGGTGACCTAAACTGGGACATGCTTAACACCCCGGCCATCCTACAAACTAAGCTTGATGCCCTCAATCTCACACAAATTATCAATGAACCTACCAGGTACAACCCCAAATCAGTAAACATGGGCACCTTCATAGATGTCATCCTAACTAACTCGCCCTCCAAAATACACCTCTGCTGTTTTCAATCAAGATATCAGCGATCACTGCCTCATTGACTGCATCCGCAATGGGTCTGCAATCAAACGACCACCCCTCATCACTGTCAAACGCTCCCTGAAACATTTTTGCGAGCAGGCCTTTCTAATCGACCTGGCCGGGGTATCCTGGAATGACATTGACCTAATCCCGTCAGTAGATGATGCCTGGCTATTCTTTAAAAGTGCCTTCCTCACCATCTTAAATAAGCATGCCCCTCTCAAAAAATGTAGAACTAGGAATAGATATAGTCCTTGGTTCACTCCAGGCCTGTCTTCCCTTGACCAGCAAAAACCATCCTGTGGCGTTCTGCATTAGCATCCAATAGCCCCCGTGATATACTAACTTTTCAGGGAAGTTAGGAACAAATATACACAGGCAGTTAGAAAAGCTAAGGCAAGCTTTTTCAAACAGAAATTTGCATCCTGTAGTACTAACTCAAAAAAGTTCTGGGACACTGTAAAGTCCATGGAGAATAAGAGCACCTCATCCCAGCTGCCCACTGCTCTGAGGCTAGGAAACACTGTCACCACCGATAAATCCACTATAATTGATCATTTCAATAAGCATTTCTCTACGGCTGGCCATGCTTTCCACTTGGCTACCCCTACCCCGGTCAACTGCCCGGCACCTTCCACAGCATCCCACCAAAGCCCCCACCATTTCTCCTTTACCCAAATCCAGATAGCTGATGTTCTGAAAGAGCTGCAAAATCTGGACCCCTACAAATCAGCCGGGCTAGACAATCTGGACCCTCTCTTTCTAAAAATATCTGCCGAAATTGTTGCAACCCCTATTACTAGCCTGTTCAACCTCTCTTCCGTATCATCTGAGATTCCCAAAGATTGGAAAGCTGCCACTGTCATCCCCCTCTTCAAAGGGGGTGACACTCTAGACCCAAACTGCTACAGACCTATATCTATCCTACCCTGTCTCTCTAAGGTCTTCGAAAGCCAAGTTAACAAACAGATTACTGACCATTTCGAATTCCAGCATACCTTCTCCGCTATGCAGTCAGCTGGTCATGGGTGCACCTCAGCCATGCTCAAGGTTCTAAACGACATCATAACCGCCATCGATAAGAGACATTACTGTGCAGCCGTATTCATCGACCTGGCCAAGGCTTTCGACTCTGTCAATCACAACATTCTTATTGGCAGACTCGACAGCCTTGGTTTCTCAAATGATTGCCTCGCCTGGTTTACCAACTACTTCTCTGATAGAGTTCAGTGTGTCAAATCGGAGGGACTGTTGTCCGGTCCTCTGACAGTCTCTATGGGTGTGCCACAGGGTTCCATTCTCGGGCCGACTCTCTTTTCTGTATACATCAATGATGTTGCCTTTGCTGCTGGTGATTCTCTGATCCACCTCTACGCAGACGACACCATTCTGTATACTTCTGGCCACTCCTTGGACACTGTGTTAACTAACCTCCAGACGAGCTTCAATGCCATACAACTCTCCTTCCGTGGCCTCCAACTGCTCTTAAATGCAAGTAAAACTAAATGCATGCTATTCAATCGATCACTGCCCGCACCTGCACGCCCGTCCAGCATCACTACTCTGGACGGCTCTGAATTAGAATACTTGGACAACAACAAATACCTAGGTGTCTGGTTAGACTGTAAACTCTCCTTCCAGACTCACATTAAGCATCTTCAATCCAAAATTAAATCTAGAATCGGCTTCCTATATCGCAACAAAGCATCCTTCACTCATGCTGCCAAACATACCCTCGTAAAACTGACCATCCTACCGATCCTCGACTTCGGTGATGTCATCTATAAAATAGCCTCCAACACTCTACTCAACAAACTGGATGCAGTCTATCACAGTGCCATCCGTTTTGTCATACACTACCCACCATTGCGATCTGTACGCTCTCGTTGGTTGGCCCTCGCTTCATACTCGTCGCCAAATCCACTGGCTACAGGTTATTTACAAGTCTCTGCTAGGTCAAGAACCGCCTTATCTCAGCTCACTGGTCACCATAGCAGCACCCACTCGTAGCACGCGCTCCAGCAGATATATCTCACTTGTCACCCCCAAAGCCAATTCCTCCTTTGGTCGTCTTTCCTTCCAGTTCTCTGCTGCCCATGACTGGAACGAATTGCAAAAATCTCTGAAGCTGGAGACTCACATCTCCCTCACTAGCTTCAAGCACCAGCTGTCAGAGCAGCTTACAGATCACTGCACCTGTACATAGCCCATCTGTAAACAGACCATCTATCTCCCTACCTCATCACCATCCCGGGTTTTTATTTATTTATTTATTTTGCTCCTTTGCACCCCAGTATCTCTACCTGCACATTCATCTTCTGCCAATCTACCATTCCAGTGTTTAATTGCTATATTGTAATTACTTCGCCACCATGGCCTATTTATTTCCTTAACTTACCTCATTTGCACTCACTGTATATAGAGTTTTTGTTTTATTTTGTTCTACTGTATTATTGACTGTATGTTTTGTTTATTCCATGTGTAACTGTGTTGTTGTATGTGTCGAATTGGTACGCTTTATCTTAGCCAGTTCGCAGTTGCAAATGAGAACTTGTTCTCAACTAGCCTACCTGGTTAAATAAAGGTGAAAAACTAAAACAAATAATTTAAAATAATTCGACATTTTACATTTTAAAAAGCTCCTTCAGGGTTATCTTTGGTCTCTTTGTTGCCTCTGATTAATGCCCTCCTTGTCTGGTCCATGAGTTTCAGATATTTTTTTATAACCCAATCCTGATCTGTACTTCTTCACAACTTTGTCCCTGACCTGTTTGGAGAGCTCCTTAGTCTTCATGGTGCCCCTTGCTTAGTTGTGTTGCATAATCTGGGGCCTTTCAGAACAGGTATACTGAGATCATGTGACAGAGCATGTGACACTTAGATTGGACACAAGTAGACTTTATTTAACAAATTATGTGACTTCTGAAGGTAATTGGTTGCACCAGATCTTATTTAGGGGCTTCATAGCAAAGGATGTGAATACATATGCACGCACCACTTTTTTCTGGTTTTTTTTGTTTGTTTTTCTGAAACAAGTCATTTTTTTTTAATTTCACTTCACCAATTTTGACTATTTTATGTATGTCCATTACATGGAATCCAAATAAAAATCCATTTAAATTACAGGTTGTAATGCAACAAAATAGAAAAACGGCAAGGGAGATTAATACTTTTGCAAGGCACTGTAGATTTTTTCTATGCTAGATGCCTTAGATTCATCCAGATTCTGTTGAAGCGATTGAATAAGACTTCTGAGTTGTAAAAAAATAACTTTAAGAAGTCAGCCTTGGATAATCCAAATATTTATTGTATTTATTGATTGAAGGACAGTAGAGATCCATCATAGTGCACGTTCAAAGTTCATGATGACAGTTTGGAACCAGGACAGGTGTTGTCATTAAACACTTGAGGTAAGGTGGGGTTATTCCAAATAAGGTTGCCTGGTGATATTGGTTCTTTCCACCTCCTGAAATTATGTACATTTTCCCAAATAAGAATGGAATTTGAGAATCCATGGATTAACTTTTTTTCTTTAACACCTTGGACCTGAAGCAATTAATATATTTTAGATCATAAGGGATTACATTTATGGCTTTGATATTCCTCCATGCACATGGATATTTTGCTGTTCATTGTTTAAGTGAATGCAGTTGTGAAGTCCAGTAATACATTTTCATATTTGGTAGTCCAAGACCTCTAGCTTTATAGGGTAAGTGTAAAACAGTCCATTTGACACTTGAGGTCTTTCCATTCCAAATCAAGTTGGAAAGCAGGCCCTTTATTTTATTTAAAAAGATGGAATTGAAACTGGCAGGGTTTGGAATAAATACATAAACCTTGGTAATATACTTGTCACGGTTCATGAATCCACTGCCTCCCTTTCTCTCTCTCTCTCTCTCTCTCTCTCTCTCGTGTTTGTGTGGGCGTGGTTCCCAATCTCGGCCTGATTGTCTGCGCCAGCTGGAACCACTTATCTTCCCTTTATATGTTCTGTAACCAGTGTTTCTTGTTGTCAGATCGTTGTTACTTCCCTGAGGTTGTGTTGTGTGTCTGTGCTCTTCTCTCGCCGTCCTTGTGTGGATTATCTGCTGTGCTCCTTCCTACCCATCCGGACACACTCCCCTGGATTTCTCAGCACGCTATCATTGGAAGATGCGCCCTAGTCCCTGGGTCGGATTCTGTCTAAGTACAGTCTGTCTGTCCTGTTGCTGTTGTAAACTGTATTCATTAAACCATCGTTGCTTGCATCTTGCATCCGCCTCTGTGTTGTCACAGAACGATCTGACCAGACCATGGATGCAGCGAGTTCAACGAGTCTGACCGAATTCATTTCCCGCAGTATCACGAGAATGGATCAACAAGAGGAGAACATCTCCAGCACCGGTCAGGCAGTACAAGCCCTTGCGACGCAGGTAGCCCAGCTGATCCAACAATTACACCATCTGAGGGGTTCCGCCACGCCACCTACACCGGCAGTTCAACCCGCCCCGCCAGAGCCGGATTCCCAGCTAGAGCCACGGCTACCGACACCAGAGGGTTATTCAGGTGATCCTGACTATTGCAGAGCCTTTCTTACGAGATGTTCCATGCATTTCTCGTTGCAGCCACGGACCTTCAACCGTGAACAGTCTAAGGTAGCATTCGTACTCACACTGCTATCAGGCAAAGCGGCCCTTTGGGGAACGGCGGTGTGGGCGAACCAGGACCCATGCTGCACCTCTTTCCAGACACTCTCCGAGGAGATGAGAAGGGTCTTCGATCGGGCCGTGGCGGGTAGGGAGGCGGCCAGACTACTCGCTGACCTTCGCCAAGGAGACCGTTCAGTATCGGAATACTCCATCCAATTCCGCACTCTGGCCGCAGAGTGTCAGTGGAACGAGGAGGCGCAGTGGGACATGTTCCTGCATGGGCTGGAGGACCGGATCCAGAAGGAGATTTATGTTCTGGACCTTCCCAGGAGTTTAAACGGACTAGTGGAACTAGCCTTGAGGGTCGACGCTCGTCTGAGTCGTATTGGCCGCCGAGCATGCCCTAACAGACCGTATAACGACACGGAGGGCGGGCATGCCAGCGGCGGGAACACGGCCAGTTCAGCCTCCGCTCACGAACCCATGCAGCTGGGAGAGCTCGCCTCTCCCGGGAAGAGAGGGAGAGGCGGAGATCCCAAGGACTCTGTCTCTACTGTGGTAGAGCGGGCCACTTTATCCACTCCTGCCCGGTAAAAGATCAGGCCCGGTAGTAAACATGAGGCTACTATCGGGTGGTGTCACCACAGAGAAGACCTCATCATCTACTCTCCTCCCGGTAAGACTAAGATGGGCCACCCACACGCACGACACCCAAGCCTTACTGGACTCAGGAGCAGAGGGTAATTTCATGGACTTCAAGCTCGCTCACAAACTCCAGATTCCTATCACCTCACTCACGCACAAGATATCCGTCAACGCTCTCAATGGTCAAGAACTCCCCAACATTTCTCACACCACTGAACCTATCACACTCATCACTTCTGGCAATCACACTGAGACACTATCATTTCTACTCATGGACTCACCCCTTGCACCTTTAGTCCTCGGCCACCCTTGGCTCACCCAACACAACCCCAGAGTTGACTGGGGTCATAACTCTATATCCATGTGGAGTAACAAGTGTCTTGAGTCCTGTTTAGTGTCTGCCTGTTCGTCTGTGTCTGATTCTGTGTTTCTAGAGGAGGCAGTGGATTTGTCTAACGTGCCCGTTGAATACCTCGACCTGAAGGAGGTGTTCAGTAAGTCCCGTGCTGCTTCTCTTCCTCCGCATCGTCCCTATGACTGTGCAATAGAATTATTGCCAGGTGAGTCTCCGCCTAAAGGCAAGTTATATTCACTCTCTGTTCCTGAGAGGGAGGCTATGGAGAGATACATCTCTGATTCTCTGGCATCTGGATTCATTCGTCCTTCCTCTTCTCCAGCGGGGCGGGGTTCTTCTTTGTGGGGAAGAAGGACGGATCTCTGCGTCCTTGCGTTGATTACCGTGGGTTGAATAACATCACAGTGAAGAATACCTATCCCTTACCGTTGATGTCCTCAGCCTTTGAAAGGTTACAGGGAGCATCCGTGTTCACTAAGTTGGATTTACGTAATGCATATCATTTGGTTCGCATAAGGGGGGACGAATGGAAGACCGCGTTTAACACCCCCAGAGGGCACTTCGAATATTTGGTCATGCCTTTTGGGCTATCCAACTCCCCAGCGGTTTTCCAGGCACTCGTCAATGACGTGCTGAGAGATATGATTGATCAGTTCATATATGTTTACCTGGATGACATACTGATTTTTCTTCTTCTCTCCAGGAACACGTTCAGCACGTCAGACGAGTGCTTCAGAGGTTGTTGGAGAATGGACTTTTTGTCAAGACGGAGAAATGCATTTTTCATGCACAATCCGTTCCATTCCTAGGTTACATCGTCTCGACTGAAGGTATTCGCATGGATCCTGACAAGGTTAAGGCTGTGGTGGATTGGCCAAGCCCAGATTCCCGTAAGGCCCTACAGAGGTTTCTGGGATTCGCCAATTTCTACCGGCGTTTCGTTCGCAACTTTAGTCAGATAGTCGCTCCTCTTACCGCCTTAACCTCCCCCAGAGTGACGTTCAGGTGGTCCGATACAGCCGAGGCTGCATTCGCCAAACTCAAGAGCCGCTTTGTTTCGGCTCCCATCCTCATAGCTCCCGATCCCTCGCGTCAGTTCGTAGTAGAGGTGGACGCTTCAGAGGTGGGGGTAGGTGCGGTACTTTCCCAACGTTCCTCTTCTGACGACAAGATGCACCCTTGTGCGTTCCTTTCCCATCGGTTATCACCTGCGGAACGCAACTACGACATTGGCAACAGAGAGTTGTTGGCAGTGAAGTTAGCACTGGAGGAGTGGCGCCATTGGTTAGAGGGTTCGGGGGTACCTTTTATAGTTTGGACCGATCACAAAAATTTGGAATATATCAGAACCGCCAAGCGACTCAACTCCAGGCAGGCGCGGTGGGCACTCTTTTTCGGACGTTTTGACTTCTCTCTCTCGTATCGCCCGGGTTCCAAGAATGTCAAACCCGATTCCCTTTCTCGCATTTTTGACCATTCCGAACGCCCATCCACTCCCGAGTGCATCCTACCCGGGACCCTAGTAGTATCCACACTCACATGGGAGGTTGAATCGAGGGTCAAAACGGCCTTAGAAGGGGTCACGCCTCCGCCCGGTTGCCCGCCTAATCGGTTGTTTGTGCCGGAGGGGTGTCGGTCCGATGTTATTCGGTGGGGGCATTGCTCCAACGTAGCGTGTCATCCAGGAGTCAGCCGCACTAGCTTTTTGGTTAAGCAACGCTTTTGGTGGCCACTGATGGCTCGTGACATTCACAGTTTTGTCTTGGCTTGCTCGGTTTGTGCCACTGGGAAGACTTCTAATCGACCCCCAGATGGGTTACTCCAACCGCTGTCGGTCCCTTCGAGACCCTGGTCCCACATCGCGCTAGATTTTGTTACCGCCCTCCCGCCCTCCCAGGGCAAGACTGTGGTGTTGACCGTGGTGGACCGGTTCTCGAAGGCAGCTCATTTTATTCCCTTGCCTAAATTACCATCTGCCAAGGAGACAGCGGTAGCTGTCGTCGATCACGTCTTTCGCTTACATGGCCTGCCGATGGACGTAGTTTCTGACAGGGGGCCCCAATTTGTGTCCAAGTTTTGGCAAGAGTTTTGTAGGTTACTGGGAGCGAGTGTCAGCCTGTCTTCAGGGTTTCATCCCCAGAGCAACGGTCAAACGGAGAGGGCCAACCAAGATTTGGAGAGAGTGTTGCGATGTTTGGTTTCTAAGAATCCCTCTTCCTGGAGCCAACAACTCTCTATGGTTGAGTACGCTCACAATTCGTTGCCAGTGGCAGCTACGGGTCTCTCTCCGTTTGAGTGTAGTTTAGGTTACCAGCCACCTATCTTTCCCAGTACGGAGTCCGAGGTCACTGTTCCTTCCGCTCACGCTTTCATCCAGAGGTGCCGTCACGCATGGAGCAGAGCCCGTGAGACTCTTCTCCGGGTGGGGCGCGCACCAAGGCTAAGGCTGATCGCCACCGGTCGAAGCCTCCGGTATACGTCGTTGGCCAAAGAGTGTGGCTTTCTACTAAGAACATTCCACTCCGATCCGTTTCGAACAAGCTTGCCCCCAAATTTATCGGCCCGTTCAAAGTCATCAGGATCATTAGTCCGGTGGCGGTCCGGCTCAAGCTTCCTCCAGCGTATAGGAGAATTCATCCTACCTTTCATGTGTCTAAAATAAAACCTGTGTTTCAGGCACGCATTAACCCGCCGGTCCCGGTTCCCCCGCCGCCACGACTTGTTGATGGGGAACCCACCTTTTCTGTCAATCGTATTTTGGACTCTAGAAGGAGGGGACGCGGATTCCAGTACCTGGTGGACTGGGAGGGTTACGGCCCGGAGGAGAGAAGTTGGGTACCTGCTAGGGACATTCTGGATCACTCCCTTATCGATGATTTCAATCGACAGGTAAATTCGCCTGGGAACGCCAAGAGGCGTTCCTAGGGGGGGGGGGGGTATTGTCACGGTTCATGAATCCACTGCCTCCCTTTCTCTCTCTCTCTCTCGTGTTTGTGTGGGCGTGGTTCCCAATCTCGGCCTGATTGTCTGCGCCAGCTGGAACCACTTATCTTCCCTTTATATGTTCTGTAACCAGTGTTTCTTGTTGTCAGATCGTTGTTACTTCCCTGAGGTTGTGTTGTGTGTCTGTGCTCTTCTCTCGCCGTCCTTGTGTGGATTATCTGCTGTGCTCCTTCCTACCCATCCGGACACACTCCCCTGGATTTCTCAGCACGCTATCATTGGAAGATGCGCCCTAGTCCCTGGGTCGGATTCTGTCTAAGTACAGTCTGTCTGTCCTGTTGCTGTTGTAAACTGTATTCATTAAACCATCGTTGCTTGCATCTTGCATCCGCCTCTGTGTTGTCACAATACTGAACAAAAATATAAACAATTTCATTTTTACTGAGTTACAGTTCATATGAGGAAATCAGTCAAATTAAATCAATTCATTAGGCCATTATCTATGGATTTCACATGACTGGGAATACAGATATGCATCTGTTGTTCACAGACACCTGGGCTTCACAATAAGTCTCAGGATCTCCTCACAGTATTTTTGTGCATTCAAATTGCCATTGATGAAATGCAATTGTGTTTGTTGTCCGTAGATTATGCCTGCCTATACCATAACCCCACCGCCACCATGGGGCACTTCACAACGTTAACATCAGCAAACCGCTTGCCCACACAACGCCATACATGTGGTCTTTGGTTGTGAGGCCGGTTGGACATACTGCCAAATTCTCTAAAAAGACGTTGGAGGCGGCTTATGGTAGAGAAATGAACGTTCAATCCTCTGGCAACAGCTCTGGTGGACATTCCTGCAGTCAGCATGCCAATTGCACGCTACCTCAAAACTTGAGACATCTGTGGCATTGTGTAATGTGACAACTGCACATTTTAGTGTGGCCGTTCTTTGTCCCCAGTACAAAGTGCATCTGTGTAATGATCATGCTGTTTAATCAGATTCTTGATATGCCACACCTGTCAACTGAATGGATAATCTTGGCAAAGGAGAAATGTTCACGAACAGGGATGTAAACAAATTTGTGTACAACATTTGAGAGAAATAAGCTTTTTGTGCGTATGGAACATTTCTGGGATCTTTTATTTCAGCTCATGAAACATGGGACCTACACTTTACGTGTTTCATTTATATATTTTTTGAATGTATAATCATTTTGATTATGCTGACCCTACCTAACATATAAATAGGGAGATATCTCAATCTCTGAATATCAGATTCAATCTAATCTATTAAAGGAAAATAATAGTTTTGATATGCCTCCTCCAGATTGTATGGTATCAGGCACAAGTATTTCATGTGTCTTTGGACATTTCCACGTACATTTACTTTCTAAGCTTGAAAAGTCATAACTTGAATAATGGACATTTAACATTTTCTCCCAATTCACTTTGAATCATGATACAGCACCATGTGTCCAACATTGACAAACAATTCCATGATATACCATGGGCCTACATCTTGACCCAATTTAAGTTCTCTTTTTTATTTGCTATAACCCAGAAATGAATGGAACTAGCTATCTATTTCTGTTAATTTAACCACGGCCCTTTTATACAATGTACAATGTTTAAAGTGCATACACTGATACTCTGTATCAAAGCATAGCCATACCTCAAACAGCAATTACGTAAACAGTGTAGACTATAGTTTTATTATAGA
Source organism: Oncorhynchus keta (assembly GCF_023373465.1). Taxonomy (NCBI): domain Eukaryota; kingdom Metazoa; phylum Chordata; class Actinopteri; order Salmoniformes; family Salmonidae; genus Oncorhynchus; species Oncorhynchus keta. The sequence continues at coordinate 65,578,681 of NC_068421.1, read as the reverse complement.
CATGGCTTAATTATATCTGATCTTCTTTAGCCAAAGCTGAAAGCATCATGAAACAGCCTTTCAGACTAAGGCCACAACAGTTATGCTACAATGGTTAAACTAAGCCCTGTTTTCATAGGCAGGCTATACACCAGAGGTGACTCTGGACATGTGAACTGTCAACCACGTTACATTCTGAATGTCAGTGGCAGACAGTTGAGTATGTCCATAGCCAGTTGACAGTAAACAGTAACATTTTTTTTGGTTAATCTCCTATTCCTCAATATGTAAATATTTTGCCCTGAAAGCTTTTAGGGTGATGGCTTGGCAAACCTTACATACTTTATTAGTGTAAAGGGAAGATATCTCTCAGTTCAAGTATATGAGAGACCACTTTGTAATTTAGGCAGCCACGTGACTCCATATCTGGGCCCATATTCAATGGGTAACTGCATACCTTTTCCCTGCCACTGTTGAATCACTCTCTTCGATGGGATAGGATTTGATATAGGTGTAAGCTCCTGGTTGGTAAGCCCTATGTCAGACACTCAACCTGGCCTTCTAGCTAGCTTAGGTGGAGCTACTACCATATTGCTCAAACACTTCCAATCCTTTCAGATCAGCAAGGGGTACTCAACAAGGGCAGAGAAAATGGAGCAAGATATTGAATTGGGATTTATCCCTGGATACAGCCTAGATGACTAACAATGTCTCTCCTGCTCTTAGCTGTGAGAGTGGAGTAAATCCAAGACTGGGCGGAAAACCTCAGATCTGAGAATTCATTTCAGTGCATATACATACACTGTGTCACTAGGATTTTACTAAATTTTTGTTGTTTTAAAAATAAAGTCACACTTAAGATGCTTTCTCTAAACAACCCTATACTTAGGGCTCTATTTGGTCAAATCCGATTTTGCCGACATCAGCACAGTTTTTTTGGTTTTGCGGTGTCGGAGGTGGAACTGCTTTAGAGCTGTCAAATCCACAAGCGGCTCCTGGTAATGTACCTAAAGCAGACATTGTCATTGGTCGCATGGTGTCGCATGATGAGAAATCCCATGTAGCCTTGTTTACAAATTCGAACTCTGGAATGTGAGCTGTCATCTACACCTTGATTAGGCCGATAGAAATCCTCATTATTTCATTGAATGATTTTTCACGTTGAGCTTAATTATTTCTATATAGCCTGCCCTTTAAGAACATCTAACAGGAGTGGGGTGGGTGTGGCATTGTGACAATGATTGCAAGAGCAACTGCTCACTGATTTGACAGCTCCAACTCAGTTCCACCTCAAACACTGACAAAACATCTGTTATGCGGGTGTCTGCTGTCGCAGGTTGATCTGATTGAATCTCTAGGCCCTAGATTTGATTTGATCAGTGATATATATACACCCTGGATTGCTGATGCTATGTATTGGCCATTAAGAGGCTTTGAAGCCACCGGTTGGCCATATTGCCCCCCCCCCCGAAGGAGCAGTCCTTCATAAGAATGTATGGAATTCTACATTATTTAAATCAAATGTTATCTATCCAGTTCCCTCTGTACTTTACCCCTGTCTATGTATACATATGATATTTACCCCTGCACATCGACTCGGCACGGGTGCCCAGTGTGTATAGTCGAGTTATAAAGAAAACAAAAGAAGTGTATAGTCAAGTTATCGTTGTCACTACTCATTGTGTATTAATTCCTTGTAATTATTTTACTATTTTTTTCTCTGCGTTGTTGATAAAGGGCCTGCAAGTAGGCATTTCACTGTTAGTCTGTTGTTTACGAAGCATGTGACAAATAACATTTGATTTGATTATTTGGTATCGGCTTTGGCCTGTCATCTTCCATCTTCATCATCAAGTTTAATGCAGCCAGGGTACAAATCTTTTGCTGTCATGATCCCAGAACTTGTCTGACCACAGCCTCTGCTGTAAATGATTGTTATTACAACTTGGCAGCGTCTTAGTGACAACACCACCTGCCTGCTGTTGATCAACTTGATAGCCACTGTGATAGTACTCTGTTGCATCCCTATGTTTTCTTTCTCTTCCAGAAGGACGTCAAGAGCGTTGCCATTTAGACCTGTTTAAGATGGATAGAACAATACAGATAGAACAATACAAATGTAACAATTGATAGAACAATGCAGATTTAACAAGTTATAGAACAATGCCATTTTTTAAAAAGTGTTCTGCAGGTGTAACGTAAGTTGGAAGCCCCAAGGGCTGATATGAAAATCGCACCACAAAAAAACAAAACCCAATAGACAAGTACAAAAATAAAGGTTTGTTGAAACCGATAACAAAATCTACTATTCTGAACAAAAATATAAACGCAATATGTAAAGTGTTGGTCCCATGTTTCATGAGCTGAAATAAAAGATCCCAGAAATGTTCCATATGTACAAAAAGCATATTTCTCTCTAATTTTGTGTAGGAATTAGTTTGCATCCCTGTTAGTGAGAATTTCTCATTTGCCATGATAATCCATCCACCTGACAGGTGTGGCATATCAAGAAGCTGATTAAACAGCTTGTTCATACTTGAAACTGCAGATGACCTTGATTCTTCTCTTAGCCTTGAAGAAGTTATCCAGTCTATCAAGTCAATGCAAGGCAACAAAGTTCCAGGGCCTGATGTGTTTCCAACTGAGTTAGCCCCTTTACTTTTATCTATGTATAATGAGTCACTTGAACGTGGCTCGCTGCCACCTACCCTAACACAGGCTTCAATAGTGCTTATTCTTAAGAAGGGGAAAGACCCCACTTCCTGTTATTCATTTAGGCCTCTAAGCCTCTATGTGGATGTAAAGGTGCTAGTGAGGCATCTGGAAGTAGTCATAACCAGGATTCATATCACAGGATCAAAGCTGTTTTATAAAGAACAGATAGTATTTTGTTTATATCCGGATGCTGTTTAACATGATTTATTGTAAACCATTCTCCAACTCCCCTGAGGAGGTAATCTCCCTAGATGCAGAGAAAGCATTCAACAGAATTTAATGGGAGTACCTATTTGCTGTTCTTAAATCATTTGGATTTGAGGACAAATTTAGCTCATGGACCCATCTCTTGTATACATCTCACCAGGCCAGTGTCTGTAGCAATGACACATGTTCTGATTATTTTGCCCTGGAATGTGGGACACGCCAAGGTTGCCCACTGTCCCCTTTATTATTTCCCGTCGCCATTGAGCCCCTTTCTGTAGCTTTACGGGCATCCTCCTCTTTCCAAAGTGTAACACGGGAAGGAGTTGAACATAGAGTAAGACATCATCTGCATATAATAATAACTTATGTAAATAACCCTGTAACCTGTTTACCTTCTATCCTTTCTATTCTGAAGAACTTTGGCTCCTTCTACAGTTACAAGCTGAATCTCCAGAAAAGTGAATGCTTCCCAATCAATCCAGCAGCGCAACAGCTCCAATAGACCGACTCGACTTTTCAGCCTAGCCTCTCTGGTTTCAAATTTATTGGAGTGAACGTAACTCGTAACTCGTTCATAACATGCTCTGAGTGACGTAGCAGTCTAAGACACTGCATCTCAGTGCAAGTGGCGTCACTACAGTACTTTGTTCGAATCCAGGCTCTATCACAACTGGCCGTGATTGGGAGTCCCATAGGGCAGCGCACAATTGGCCAAGCGTCGTCTGGGTTTGGCCGGGGTAGGCCGTCATTGTAAATAAGAATTTGTCCTTAACTGGCTTGCCTAGTTAAATAAAGGTTAAATTAAACATTTAAAAAATGTTGTTCCCCTTGTTACGCAAATGAAATGGGGTAGCTTACCACTATCACTTATAGGAAGGATTAATGCATTGTTTTTACCAATGTTTTTTTAGAAAGTCAATCAATCAGGCTGTTACCACATTGATTTGGGGATGAAAGGTACCCAGAGTCAGTAGACCTTTACTTCAGAGATGCAAGTTTAGTGGAGGGCTTGCACTAGCCAACTTTTTATATTATTACTGGGCAACCAACTTTCAGAAATTGCCATTCTGGTTAGTTGGTCCTGATACCCCATGGTGCCACCTAGAGGCACATTGTATTTCTGTTTCTCTTCCTGCTTTACTCTGCTCTTCTCTCCCAGCGTCCCCCTCTCGCAATACTGGCAATCCTGTAGTACTTTCCACACTTAAGATTTGGTATCATTTTAAATTCTCTTTTGCAACTGTTATGGGTCCTATTGATAATAATCACTTATTCCTCGCTTCCCTAATAAATAATACCTTTCCTTATAAAGTAAAAGAAAGGATTAAGTACTTCCAATACTTATATGTACATGTTTTTTTTCTAGTTTTCCCAACCTGGTCTCTAAATACTCTTTGCCTCATCTCACTTTTTCCGTTACCTTCAAATTCGGCATTGTGCCTCCTTGCAATTTTCTGGCTTCCCTGCTCCACCCACTTGCCAACCCTGGGATGACATATTGACTCTATTACCTCGACAGAAAGCAATAATTTCTCAGATCTATTTGTATTATGTCATTGGACAAACACTCCACCAACAAAACTAAATCTGCTTGTCAATGGGAAATGGGTGTTGAATTTACACAGGAGTGATGGGATGAGGCGATTCATAGAGTACGCTCCACTATATATTGTGCTCATCTTGGCGTCATACAATTTAAGGTTTTACATAGAGTGCATTTTTCCAAATCCAGATTGTCTGAAATATATCCAAATGTAAATGATCAGTATGATAGATGTTGACCTTAGTCACATGTTTATTCTACACTCTAAACTACAAAATTACTGGGATTCTATTTTAAACATATTATCTGAGGTGCTTTAAATAAACCTGCAGCCATGGTTGTTGCTAGCTGTTTTTGGTATTGCAGAGACCTTGTTCTCCTTGGACCCAAATATGCCGATATTGTTGCTTTTACATCCTTAGCAGCTCGATGTATACTTTTTTTTCCAGTGGAAGTCTGCTCAATTCTGCTCTACTTTTCAATGACTCAACAATGTAATGTTCTTCCCAAAGCTTGAGAAAATGAAGTATTCTCTTAGGGGCTCCAATGATATGTTTGTTAGAAAATGGCAACCATTTATGTCATACTTCAATGGCTTGCAGAGGCTCCCATCTGATAAGATATATTAAGGTTTCCCAGTAGTCATTACATAATAGGTACAATCGTCAATATAATGCTATCCAGTTGTCTTGGGTTTTCGGATAATTTATTAACTGATTTTTATTACCCCCTTTTTCTCCCCAATTCCGTGGTGTCTAATTGGTAGTTACAGTCTTGTCATCGCTGCATTTCCGTACAGACTTGGGAGAGGCGAAGGTTGAGAGCCGTGCATCCTCTGAAACACAACCCAACCAAGCCGCACTGCTTCTTGACACAATGCCCACTTAACCTGGAAGCCAGCTGCACCAATGTGTTGTAGGACACGTACACTTGGCGACCGTGTATTGCATCCGGACCGCCACAGGAGTCACTAGTGCACAATGAGACAAGGACATCCCTGCCGGCCAAACCCTCCCCGAACCTGTGCGCTGTCCCATGGGTCTCCCGTTCGCGTCCGGCTGCAACAGACCCAGAATCACTAGTGGCACAGCTAGCACTGTGATGCAGTGCCTTAGACCACTGCACCACTTGGGAGGCCTTATTTCTGTTTTTGTTGCTCCACTTTTTGTATCTTCAATCTGTATTGAGTTGTTTATGTGAGTGGATGTCTTGAGTGGAGGGAGGGAGGGTGGTTGGGATATGATAAAATCTTTGTACTTACAGTGGAAAGAAAAATAATGTGAACCCTTTGGAATTACCTGGATTTCTGCATAAATCTGTCATAACATTCGATCTGATCTTGATCTAAGTCACAACAATAAACAAACACAGTGTACTTAAACTAATAACACACAAATGATTGTAATTTCTTGTCTATATTGAAATCATAATGTAAACATTCAAAGAGTAGGTTGGGGAAAGTATGTGAACCCCTAGGTTAATGACTTCTCCACAAACTTGAATTCCCAAGTTTTTTAAGACATTTTGCAGGAGAATGTAAGGCTATCTGTCCGCCAATTGAAGCTCAACAGAAGTTGGGTGATGCAACAGGACAACGACCCAAAACACAGAAGTAAATCAACAACAGAATGGCTTTAGCAGATGAAAATATGCCTTCTGGAGTGGCTCAGTCAGTCCTCACTTCAACCCGATTGAGTTGCTGTGGCATGACCTCAAGAGAACGGTTCACACCAGACATCCCAATAATATTGCTGAACAAACAGTTTTGTAAAGAGGAATGGTCCAAAATTTCTCCTGACCGTTGTGCAGGTCTGATCTGCAACTACAGAAAACTTTTGGTTGAGGTTATTGCTGCCAAAGGAGGGTCAACCAGTTATTAAATCCAAGGGTTCACATACTTTTCCCACCCTGCACTGTGAATGTTTACATGGTGTGATCAATAAAGACATGAAAAAATATAATTGTTTGTGTGTTACTAGTTTAAGCAGACTGTGTTTGTCTATTGTTGTGACTTACATGAAGATCAGATAACCTGGAATTCTGCATAAATTGATCCTAAAATGTTAATTCCAAAGGGTGTACATTTTGTAAAACTTGAATAAAACAAATCATAAAATTGTGTGTATATATATATATATATATATATATATATATATATATATATATATATATATATATATATATATATATATATATATATATATAAAAACAGCATGATCATTACCACACAGATGCACCATGTGCTGAGGATAATAAAAGGCCACTAAAAGTGTGCAATTAGCATGCTGACTGCAGGTATATCCACCAGAGCTGTTGCCAGATAATTTAATGTTCATTTCTCCACGGTAAGTGTCACGACTCCGACCGAAGGTGTCTCCCCTTCCCGTTCGGGTGGCGCTCGGCGGTCGTCGTCGCCGGCCTACTAGCTGCCACTGATTATTTTCTCCCCCTCCTTATGTGTTTATTGATTACACCTGTTTTGAGTTGGTTATAATTCGTGAGGCTTTATTAGTCAGCCGGCCCGCCTGGTTCTTTTTGCAGGATTGATAATTGTAACCCTGGTGTTTGCATTAGATGTACATGTTCTTAGTGCTAGACTGTTTTCGTTTCCCTGTGTCTGGGGCATTTGGTTTGAGCACCCGTAAGTGGGGTGACCGTAGTTCATCGTGTGTGCATTAAAAAAATCACTTTATTGAAATCTGCTTTCCTGCGCCTGATTTCACCCTCACGACACAAAGGACCTTACAGTAAGCCACCTCCAAAGTCGTTTTAGAGAATTTGGCAGTATGTCCAACCGGCCTCACATCCGCAGACCAAGTATAATCATACCAGCCCAGGACCTCCACATCCCGCCTTCTTCACCTTCGGGATCGTCCGAGACATCAGCCACCCAGACAGCTGATGAAACTGAGGAGTATGTCTGTCTGTAATGAATCCGTTTTGTGGGGAAAAACTCATTCTGATTTGCTGGGACACTCTCCCCTGTGGGTGGGCCTACAGCTGCACCTCTGCCCAGTCATGTGAAATCCATAGATTAGGGCCTAATGGATTTATTTCAATTGACTGATTTCCTTATATGAACTGTAACTCAGTAAAATCGTTAAAATTGTTGCATGTTGCATTTATACTTTGTTCAGTATAATTATACATGTTTTTTGATGATCTTTAAAATTACATTTCCATTTTAGTCATTTAGCAGACACTCTTATCCAGAGCAATTTACAATTAGTGCATTCATATTAAGGAAGGGTGAGACAACCACATATCACAATCATAGTAAGTCAAATTTGATGGGAAAGATCATGCATTTATTGTTGCAGATTTTGGATGATTAGTTTCTTATGATTATTATTCTTATCTAATTTATTGATAGTATGTTTAGCAAAATATGTATTTCTTGATAAAAGCAACTTGAATCACCTGCCAGCTTTGTGTGATGAGGAGGATCATTTAGAAACTACAATACCCATGAACACCTCATCCATGATTTGCGCTTCATGACTTAAAGAAATTTACTGTTGCATGCAAGTCTGATTTAATGACACTAGATGGCAGCCTATCCATACGAATGCCACCCCCAGCCGAAATATGCAGCATGGATGTCTGTCACGTAAACAATAAAGTCAAACATGACCCTGCATGCCCCTAATAACTGCACTTCATATCACACAGTCAAGTAGCTTGCATCATGTATGTTTTCAGGACATGGTTGCAGAGGCATGGAAATACAGATTGTGGAATACCAGCACAGTGTATTCCCTAAGAATAGTTCTAATGCCCACAGAGCTGTATGTGTCTCTACAAGATAATGCTTTAATTCATTTATTTATCTGACTCAGTTCTGTTTACCCTCTTCTGTCGCCCCGACAACAGCAGTCTGCATTGGTGATTGATTAGTTTAGCATGTTGGAGCATGTCGTAGTGTAGTGGCGAGTTTGGAGAGGGGCCAGGTGGGTGAGTGGTTGAAGGGCTGTGGAGCAGCAATAGCGTAGGAGTTGGGGAACAACAGTTAAGGGTTAATTAGAGTGGAAGTGTTTTGGCAGAGAGAGAGCACCATCTTCTGGATGTAAGCTGGTAGAGCACTCACTGAGCTCAAATCATCCAATTCATTCCCAGTACACCAAACATTAGGAACACCTTCCTAATATTGAGTTATACTCCCCTCCTTTTTGCCCTCAGAACAGCCTCAATTCATCGTGGCATGGACTCTAGGTGTCGAAAGTGTTCCACAGGGATGCTAGCACATGTTGATTCCAATGCTTCTCACAGTTTTATCAAGTTGAATGGATGTCCTTTGGGTGGTGGACCATTCTTGATACACACAGGAAACTGTCGAGTGTGAAAAATCCAGCAGCGTTGCAGTTCTTGACACAAACCGGTGCGCCTGGCACCTACTACCGTACCCCGGTCAAAGGCACTTAAATATTTTGTCTTGTCCATTTACCCTCTGAATGGCACAAATGCACAATCAATGTCTCAGTTGTTTTAAGACTTAAAAATCCTTCTTAAACCTGTCTCCTCCCCTTCATCTACACTGATTGAAGTGGATTTGATTTGATTTAACAGGTGACTTAAATAAGGGATCAGTCTATGTCACGGAAAGAGCAGGTGTCCTTAATGTTTTGTATAGTCAGTGTATAGTATATGCCCCACACCAATGACATGAAACCAGTGATCAACGGAATCTTTAGGATGTGATAATCAAATGATTAATTCTTAAATAACAGCAACATCCAGTTGTTTCAGTCAATGATAATTATAATTTTTTTAAAGTCAAATTTGACATGACATTATTGCAGGATAACTACAAAGGGATTACCCATGTATCGATCTTCTAATCTACTCAGCATGTACAGACAATTACATAGTACTTAAGCCACTGTTGAAACTATTTTCCAATAAATTATTAAAAAGGACTGCATGTACTTATGACAATGTAATTGTATGGGTTAGGCAAGTGATATAAAGTACATGTAATGTCATTAAAGTGTTTCCCAGAAAAGTTGCTGATGGCACCCTTTAAATTATATTCCAGAAGGGCTTTTCAGATTATCTCCAAGGACTAGGGTGCTAAAACGAGAAACAAAATTGAGGCACTATTTTGAGAAATACAGTGCTTCTATCTGACTGTATGTTTTCCATGTTTTCCCTCAGTGTGCTGTAATGAAAAATTAGCCAGTGGAAGATAAATAGCCACAGGGCCTCCTAGTGTAGAGAAAATCCATTTAGGTTGTTACTCCTTACATAAAACTCATTTTCATTTTAAGAGCCCTGTTTACTGTTTGCACTGAATTAAAAAACAACAACAAAAGAAAACCATTGCTTTTGTTGTACTGAATAGACCCAACTACACACAACGAGCTAACATACCAACTTTTTTAACATACCAACTTTTACTTAGGTGTTACAGTATATGCATTTGGGGGATTGTGTTATGAGTTATGACCCTGGTGTGGTGGTGGGAATGATGGTTGACAGCCATCTGTATTTTCTTGTCCGGTCAAGGTAAGGTGTCTCAACTGGAGAGGGGTGGGGGAAGAGTGTCAGAGGTCGCTATTGGACATAGTTCATCTCGGCATGCATTGATAGCGGAGCACCTTGAGCTATATTGATTCAAGAATCACATTTTAAACCATCATTTGAAAGGTCCTTTTGTTATTTGGGCCCTGGGACCCACTCCCCCTCCTTAGTCCCTTGGATCCTCACACACAGGGCTCTATTTTTTTTTTTAACTAAGGCAATGGTAAATGTTAGTGTTGGTGGTTGCGCTGTATGTGTGTCAGAAATATTTGTTATATTGTCACATCGGGAATTATGGGCACGGTGGAGCGAAAGGGCTGGGTTTTGAGGAATAGTTGTAGGTGTGTTAAGGATGGACCCCTTACTGGCCAATCAGAACGTACTCCATGGCTAAATATGTGCTTTCTTCAAGTGGTGCATTCATGGTATTTTATGTATTGTCATCAACTCCAATTAGAATGTTAGTCCTTTATTGCCAGTGTTCGATCCCAGGCTGTGTCACAACCAGCCATGACCCGGAGTCCCATAGGGCAGTGCACAATTGGCCCAGCGTTGTCCCGGTTAGGGGAGGGTTTGGCCGGGGGGGCTTTACTTGGTTCTTTGCGCTCTAGCGACTCCTTATGGCGGACTGGGCACCTGCAAGCTGACTTCGCTCGTCAGTCAAACGGTGTTTCCTCCGACTCATTGGTGCGGTGGGAAGTTAAGGAGCGTGGTTTGGCGGGTCATGTTTCGGAGGACGCATGACTCGACCTTCGCCTCTCCCGAGCCCGATTGGGGAGTTGCAGCAATGAGACAAGATCGCAATTGGATATTACAAAATTGGGGAGAAAGAGGTGGTACATTTATTTTTAAACAAATAGGAAGTTTCTAGAGTAGGCTTAACACACTGGGTTTTATGTAGTAATATGTGCTGATGTCACCAATTTCTGCATGGATATTGACTTCTTTATAGCCTAGTTTGTTAAATAGCCTATAGAAACAAAATATGTGTAGGCTGTGCCACATTGTAAGAAGCTTAATCGCATGGCTTCAATCAGCGCTTGACTTGGGACAGTTTAGTGTTTAAGTGTATTTGCCATCTGTGAATCGATGTGTGACATAAGCTGTTCGAGATTGCACAGATTGAAAATGCATCAGCCTGAATGCACATAATGCGCTGTTCCAAATTGTCAAACTAAGGTTTGTAAGGTCATGAAAAGTCATGGGACTTAGTTTCATAATGGTTCTTAATGTAAATCATTAAGAAACACTTAAAAATATTATCAAGTCTGCATATCAGCATTTATCGAAATGACCCTTCAGCGTGTGTCTGTGTGTGCTACGTGTGCCAGTGCAAGTGGACAATTTCAGCAGCAGGTATAAAATAATGAGAGACAACTGCTACAAGTTATGTTATGAATTAGCTATCTCGCTAGTTAACTATAGCTAACTAAGCATGAATGTTGTTGCGCCTGTCCACCAGCACTGTAGATATGTAGCAGTTATCTCGCTAGTTAACTATTGCAAACTAAGCATGACTGTCGTTGTCGCCTGGCAACGGCACTGTAGATAGCCTAAATAACTTGCCGTGAATTAGATCTTCACAGAAACATTAATATTTTAGCTTTATCCTCTTAAGGATCGTTCCCTTTTTTTCAATGTTTGCCTAAAATGACATACCTAAATCAGGACCTGAAAAGCAAGGATATGCATATTCTTGATACCATTTGAAAGGAAACACTTTGAGGTTTGTGGAAGTTTAACATGAATGTAGGAGAATATAACACATTAGATCGGGTGAAATGTATGTATATATATTTTTTCATCATCTTTGAAATGCAAGAGAAAGGTCATACTTGAAGATAGGAGTCTAGATGTAATTTAGGTTTTGCCCACCTTATGGCAGCAGTGTGTGTGCAAAGTTTCTGATGGATCCAGTGAAATATTACATTACCGCACAATATTTTTTATCAAGTCTGCCAGGATTTTGCCCAAATGTGCCGAATTGATCAATTGATACATTTTCAAGTACATAACTATAGAGAACATACAAAAATGCTATGGTGATAAAAAATGTAAGTTTACACACTCCCAGGAATGTCATACATGGTGGATCATTAGCTTATACACTATAACTTTCACACATCTAGATGACCAGATGGGGTGGGTGTGTGGAGCCAGAGACAGCAGAGGGGTCAAACTGTAGACCCCAGTTCCTACATTTGAACATAAAAATAGATTTTATCCAACAAAACTATGCTACATTTTATCTCTGGGACCCTCAGGATAACAAATCAGAGCAAGATTACTGAATGTAAGTACATTATTTACCTTCAAAGGTGAATGTATCAAACCATTTGCTGTGATAAGTTTTTTGTTGTTGTGCACTCTCCTCAAACAATAGCATGGTATTCTTTCACTGTAATAGCTACTGTTAGTTGGACACTGTAGTTAGATTAACAAGACTTTAAGCTTTCAACCCATATAAGACAGTTAGTTGGCTGTTGTATACAACGTCATTCTAGTCACTTTAGTGAACGTTAGCAACAACCGCTCCGGTTTAGGGACACCCATCCCGCAGAGGTCAAACAGTGCCTTCGGAAAGTATTCAGACCCCTTGACTTTTTTTCACATTTTGTTACATTACAGGCTTAGTCTGTAATACATTTTTCCCTCAGCAATCTATACACAATACCCCATAATGACAAAGCGAAAACAGGTTTTTATTTTTTTTTGCAAATGTATTAAAAATTAAACACAGAAATACCTTATTTACATAAGTATTCAGACTCTTTGCTATGAGACCTGAAATTGAGCTCAGTTGCATCCTGTTTCCATTGCTCATCATTTATATGTTTCTAAAACTTCATTGGAGTCCACCTGTGGTAAATTCAATTGATTGGGCATGATTTGGAAAGGCACACATCTGTCTATATAAGGCCCCACAGTTGACAGTGCATGTCAGAGCAAAAACCAAGCCATGAGTTTGAATGAATTGTCTGTAGAACTCCGAGACAGGATTGTATCAAGGCACATATCTGGGGAAGGGTACAGAAAATGTCTGCAGCATTGAAGGTCCCCAATAGCACAGTTGCTTCCATCATTCTTAAATGGAAGAAGTTTGGAACCACCAAAACTCTTTCTAGAGCTGGCCGCCCGGCCAAACTGAGACATCGGGGGTAACTCTGACAGAGCACCAAAGTTCCTCTGTGGAGATGGGAGAACCTTCCAGAAGGACAACCATCTCTGCGGCACTCTGCCAATCAGGCCTTTATGGTAGAGTGGCCAGAATCCTCAGTAAAAGGCACATGAGAGCTTTCTTGGAGTTTGCCAAAAGGCACCTAAAGACTCTCAGACCATGACAAACAAGATTCTCTGGTCTAATGAAACTATTTGGCCTGAATGCCAAGCATCACGTCTGGAGGAAACCTGGCACAATCCCTATGGTGAAACATGGTGGTAGCAGCATCAATTTGTGGGGATATTTTTCAGGGACTGGGAGACTAGTCATGATTGAGGGAAAGATGAACGGAGGAAAGTACAAAGAGATCCTTGATGAAAACCTGCTCCAGAGTGCTCAGTACCTCAGACTGGGGCGAAGGTTTACCTTCGAACAGGACGAAGAACCTAAGCACACAGCCAAGACAACGCAGGAGTGGATTCGCGACAAGTTTCTGTATGTCCTTGAGTGGCCCAGCCAGAGCTTGGCCACTCAGACACTTCCGACGGAGATGGCCGCCTCGCTTCGCATTCTTAGGAAACTATGCAGTATTTTGTTTTTTAAGTGTTATTTCTTACATTGGTACCCCAGGTAATCTTAGGTTTCATTACATACAGTCGGGAGGAACTACTGAATATAAGAGCAACGTCAACTTCCCATCATTACGACCAGGACAATGGATCGGATCCTAGCCGGCGACCCTAAACAACAACGCTGTAAAAGGGGCAAACGAGGCGGTCTTCTGGTCAGGCTCCGGAGACGGGCACATCGCGCACCACTCCCTAGCATACTACTCGCCAATGTCCAGTCTCTTGACAACAATGTTGATGAAATCCGAGCAAGGGTAGCATTCTAGAGAGACATCAGAGACTGTAACGTTCTTTGCTTCACGGAAACATGGCTCACTCAAGAGACGGTAACGGAGTCGGTGCAGCCAGCTGGTTTCTTCACTCATCGCGCCGACAGAAACAAGCACCTTTCTGGTAAGAAGTGGGGCGGGGGGGTATGCCTTATGATTATTGAGACGTGGTGTGATCATAACAACATACAGGAACTCAAGTCCTTCTGTTCACCTGACTTAGAATTCCTCACAATCAAATGTCGACCACATTATCTATCAAGGGAATTCTCTTCGATTATAATCACAGCCGTATATATTCCCCCCCAAGCAGACACATCGATGGCCCTGAACAAACTTTATCTGACTCTATGTAAACTGGAAACCACATATCCTGGGGCTGCATTCATTGTAGCTGGGGATTTTAACAAGGCTAATCTGAAAACAAGACTCCCTAAATTCTATCAGCATATCGATTGCGCCACCAGGACTGGTAAAACCCTGGATCATTGTTATTCTAACTTCCGCGACGCATATAAGGCCCCCGCCCTCCTTTCGGAAAAGCTGACCACGACTCCATTTTGTTGCTTCCAGCCTACAGGCAGAGACTAAAGCAAGAAGCTCCCGCGCTCAGGTCTGTTCAACGCGCGTCCGACCAATCTGATTCCACGCTTCAAGACTGCTTCGATCACGTGGATTGGGATATGTTCCGCATTCCGTCCAACAACAACATTGATGAATACAGTGATTCTGTGAGCGAGATCATGAGAAAGTGCAATGACAATGTTATACCCACAGCAATGATTAAAATATTCCCAAACCAGAAACCGTGGATTGATGGCAGCATTCGCGCGAAACTGAAAGCGCGAACCACTGCTTTTAACCAGGGAAAGGTGACCGGAAACATGACCAAATACAAACAGTGTAGCTATTCCCTCCACAAGGCAATCAAACAAGCTAAGCGTCAGTATAGAGACAAAGTAGAGTCGCAATTCAACGACTCAGACACAAGAGGTATGTGGCAGGGTCTACAGTCAATCATGGATTACAAAAAGAAAACCAACCCCGTCGCAGACATTTAAACGTGTTAACCCTCGCAAGGCTGCAGGCCCAGACGGCATCCCCAGCCGCGTCCTCAGAGCATGCGCAGACCAGCTGGCTGGTGTGTTTACGGACATATTCAATCAATCCTTATCCCAGTCTGCTGTTCCCACATGCCTCAAGAGGGCCACCATTGTTCCTGTTCCCAAGAAAGCTAAGGTAACTGGGCTAAACGACTACCGCCCCGTAGCACTCACTTCCGTCATCATGAAGTGCTTTGAGAGACTAGTCAAGGACCATATCACCTCCACCCTACCTGACACCCTAGACCCACTCCAATTTTCTTACCGCCCCAATAGGTCCACAGGCGATGCAATCGCAACCACACTACACACTGCCCTAACCCATCTGGACAAGAGGAATACCTATGTGAGAATGCTGTTCATCGACTACAGCTCAGCATTCAACACCATAGTACCCTCCAAACTTGCCATCAAGCTCAAGACCCTGGGTCTCGACCCCGCCCTGTGCAACTGGGTACTGGACTTGCTGACAGGCCGCCACCAGGTGGTGAGGGTAGGTAACAACATGTCCACCCCGCTAATCCTCAACACTGGGGCCCCACAAGGGTGCGTTCTGAGCCCTCTCCTGTACTCCCTGTTCATCCACGACTGCGTGGCCATGCACACCTCCAACTCAATCATCAAGTTTATGGACGACACTACAGTGGTAGGCTTGATTACCAACAATGACGAGACGGCCTACAGAGAGGAGGTGAGGTCCTCCTCACCTCCTCCAGGAAAATAACCTCACACTCAATGTCAACAAAACCAAGGAGATGATTGTGGACTTCAGGAAACAACAGAGGGAGCACCCCCCTATCCACATCGACGGGGCAGTAGTGGAGAGGGTAGTAAGTCTTAAGTTCCTCGGCGTACACATCACGGACAAACTGAATTGGTCCACCCACACAGACAGCATTGTGAAGAAGGCGCAGCAGCGCCTCTTCAACCTCAGGAGGCTGAAGAAACTCAGTTTGTCACCAAAAGCACTCACAAACTTCTACAGATGCACGATCGAGAGCATCCTGTCGGGCTATATCACCGCCCGGTACGGCAACTGCTCCGCCCACAACCGTAAGGCTCTCCAGAGGGTAGTAAGGTCTGCACAACGCATCACCGGGGGCAAACTACCTGCCCTCCAGGACACCTACACCACCCGATGTCACTGGAAGACCATAAAGATCATCAAGGACAACAACCACCCGAGCCACTGCCGGTTCACCCCGCTATCATCCAGAAGGCTAGGTCAGTACAGGTGCATCAAAGCAGGGACCGAGAGACTGAAAAACAGCTTCTATCTCAAGGCCATCAGACTGTTAAATAGCCACCACTAACATTGAGTGGCTGCTGCCAACATACTGACTCCAGCCACTTTAATAATGGAAATAGATGGGAATTGATGTAAAAATGTATCACTAGCCACTTTAAACAATATAATGTTTACATACCCTACATTACTTATCTCATATGTATATGTATATACTGTACTCTATATCATCTACTGCATCTAGCCATCTTTATGTAATACATGTATCACTAGCCACTTAAACTATGCCACTTTATGTTTATATACCCTACATTACTCATCTCATATGTATATACTTTACTCTATACCATCTACTGCATCTTGCCTATGCCGTTCTGTACCATCCCTCATTCATATATCTTTATGAACATATTCTTTATCCCTTTACACTTGTGTGTATAAGGTAGTAGTTGTGGAATTGTTAGGTTAGATTACTCGTTGGTTATTACTGCATTGTCGGAACTAGAAGCACAAGCATTTCGCTACACTCGCATTAACATTGGCTTACCATGTGTATGTGACAAATAACATTAGATTTGCCTTCTGGAGAGACCGGAAAATAGCTGTGTAGCAACGCTTCCCATCCAACCTGTAAGAGCTTAAGAGGATCTGTAGAGAGGAATGGGAGAAACTCCCCAAATACAGGCATGCCAAGCTTGTAGCATCATACCCAAGAAGACTCAAGGCTGTAATTGCAACCAAAGGTGCTTCAACAAAGTACTGAGTAAATGATCTGAATACTTGTGTAAATTGATGAAGAATTTAGAATAAGGCTGTAACAAAATGTGGAAAATTCAAGGGGTACGAATACTTTCCGAATGCTCTGTATATAAACATGTCTAGTTAGATAATTTACCTTGCTTTTAGGTAGCCTACCGTATCAATCAATTAAATGTATTTATAAAGCCCTTTTTACATCAGTAGATTCACAAAGTGCTATACAGAATCCCGGCCTAACACCCCAAACAGCAAGCAATGCAGATGTAGAGGCACGGTGGCTAGGAAAAACTCCCTTGAAAGGCAGGAACCTAGGAAGAAACCTAGGAGGGACCAGGCTCTGAGGGGTGGCCAGTCCTCTTCTGGCTGTGCCGGATGGAGATGGTACATGGCCATGAAGGCCAGATTGTTCTTAAAGATGTTCAGATGTTCATAGATGACCAGCAGGGTCATTCAGATGTCGCGACAGCAGGTGCAGTAGAGAGAGAGAGAGAGTCAAACACAGCAGGTCCAGGACAAGGTAGCCCGTCCGGTGAACAGGTCAGAGTTCCATAGCTGCAGGCAGAACAGTTCAAACTGGAGCAGCAGCGCAAACAGGTGGACTGGGGACAGCCAGGAGTAATCTGGCCATGTAGTCCTTAGGCATCCTAGGGCTCAGATTGTCCAGTAGGGGTGGGAGAGAGAGGGAAAAGAGCACACTTAAATTCACACAGGACACCAGATAAGACAGAAGAATTACACCAGATAAGACAGGAGAATTACACCAGATATAACAGACTGACCCTAGCCCCACCGGGCTACTATTGCAGCATAGATACTGGCGGCTGAGACGGGAGGGGAAGGGGGCACTGTGGCCCCATCCAACCATAACCCCTGACAGGGCCATCCAGGCATTATATAATCCCACCCACTCTGCCAAAACACAGCCTCCACACCACTAGAGGGATATCAACAGACTACCAACTTACTACCCTGAGACGAGACAAGGCTGAGTATAGCCCACAAATATCTCTTCCACCGCACAAGCCAGAGGGACGCAAAACCGGACAGGGTGATCATGTCTGTGACTCAACCCACTCAAATGATGAACCCCTCCTAGGGACAGCATGGAAGAGCACGAGTAAGCCAGTAACTCAGCCCCATAATAGAGTCAAAGACAGAGAATCCCAGTGGAGAGAGGGGAGCCGGGCAGAGACAGCAAGGGCGGTTCGTCGCTCCAGTGCCTTGCCGTTCACCTTAGCACCCCTGGGCCAGACTACACTCAATCGTAGGACCTACTGAAGAGATGAGTCTTCAGTAAATACTTACAGTTGAAGTCTGAGGTTTACATACACCTTAGTCAAATACATTTAAACTCAGCTTTTCACAATTCCTGACATTTAATCCTAGTAAAAATCCCTGTCTTAGGTCAGTTAGGATCACCACTTTATTTTAAGAATGTGAAATGTCAGATTAGTAGTAGAGAGAATGATTTCAGCTTTTATTTATTTCATCACATTCCCAGTGGGTCAGAAGTTTAAATACATTCAATTAGTATTTGGTAGCATTGCCTTTAAATACAGTAGTTTAACTTGGATCAAACATTTCGGGTAGCCTTCCACAAGCTTCCCACTATGAGTTGGGTGAATTTTGACCCATTCCTCCTGACAAAGCTGGTGTAACTGAGTTCAGGTTTGTAGGCCTCCCTGCTCGCACATGCTTTTTCAGTACTGCCCACAAATTATCTATAGTATTGAGGTCAGGGCTTTGTGATGGCCACTCCAATACATTGACTTTGTTCTCCTTAAATCATTTTGCCACAACTTCGAAAGTATGATGGGGTCATTGTTCATTTGGAAGACCCATTTGCAACCAAGCTTTAACGTCCTGACTGATGTCTTGAGATGTTGCTACAATATATCCACATAATTACCCTCCTCATGATTCCATCTATTTTGTGAAGTGCACCAGTTCCTCCTGCAGCAAAGCACTCCCACAACATGATGCTGCCACCTCAGTGCTTCATGGTTGGAATGGTGTTCTTCGGCTTGCAAGCCTCCCCCTTTTTCCTCCAAACATAACAATGGTCATTATGGCCAAACAGTTCGATTTTTGTTTCATCAGACCAGAGGACATTTCTCCAAAAAGTATGATCTTTGTCCCCATCTGCAGTTGCAAACCATAGTCTGGCTTTTGTATGGCGGTTTTGTAGCAGTGGCTTCTTCCTTGCTGAGCGGCCTTTCGAGTTATGTCGATATAGGACTTTGTGCAAGTTCTCCCACTTAAAAAGATGAGAGAGGCCTGTAATTTTCATCATAGGTACACTTCAACTATGACAGACAAAATGAGAAAAAAAATCCAGAAAATCACATTGTAGGATTTTTAATGAATTTATTTGCAAATTATGGTGGAAAATAAGTATTTGGTCAATAACAAACAAGCAAGATTTCTGGATCTCACAGACCTGTAACTTCTTCTTTAAGAGGCTCCTCTGTCCTCCACTCGTTACCTGTATTAATGGCACCTGTTTGAACTTGTTATCAGTATAAAAGACACCTGTCCACAACCTCAAACTGTCACACTCCAAACTCCACTATGGCCAAGACCAAAGAGCTGTCAAAGGACACCAGAAACAAAATTGTAGACCTGTACCAGGCTGGGAAGACTGAATCTGCAATAGGTAAGCAGCTTGGTTTGAAGAAATCAACTGTGGGAGCACTTATTAGGAAATGGAAGACAAGACCACTGATAATCTCCCTCGATCTGGGGCTCCACGCAAGATCTCACCCCGTGGGGTCAAAATGATCACAAGAACGGTGAGCAAAAATCCCAGAACCACACGGGGGGACCTAGTGAATGACCTGCAGAGAGCTGGGACCAAAGTAACAAAACCTCCCATCACACTACGCCGCCAGGGACTCAAATCCTGCAGTGCCAGACGTGTCCCCCTGCTTAAGCCAGTACATGTCCAGGCCCGTCTGAAGTTTGCTAGAGAACATTTGGATGATCCAGAAGAAGATTGGGAGAATGTCATATGGTCAGATGAAACCAAAATATAACTTTTTGGTAAAAACAAAGGAGGACAAAGAATGCTGAGTTGCATCCAAAGAACACCATACCTAATGTGAAGCATGGGGGTGGAAACATCATGCTTTGGGGCTGTTTTTCTGCAAAGGGACCAGGACGACTGATCCGTGTAAAGGAAAGAATGAATGGGGCCATGTATCGTGAGATTTTGAGTGAAAACCTCCTTCCATCAGCAAGGGCATTGAAGATGAAACGTGGATGGGTCTTTCAGCATGACAATGATCCCAAACACACCGCCCGGGCAACGAAGGAGTGGCTTCGTAAGAAGCATTTCAAGGTGCTGGAGTGGCCTAGCCAGTCTCCAGATCTCAACCCCATAGAAAATCTTTGGAGGGAGTTGAAAGTCTGTGTTGCCCAGCAACAGCCCCAAAACATCACTGCTCTAGAGGAGATCTGCATTGAGGAATGGGCCAAAATACCAGCAACAGTGTGTGAAAACCTTGTGAAGACTTACAGAAAACGTTTGACCTCTGTCATTGCCAACAAAGTGTATATAGCAAAGTATTGAGAAACTTTTGTTATTGACCAAATACTTATTTTCCACCATCATTTGAAAAGATTTTTATTTAAAATTCTACAATGTGATTTTCTGGATTTTTTAAAATCTCATTTTGTCTGTCATAGTTGAAGTGTACCTATGATGAAAATTACAGGCCTCTCTCATCTTTTTAAGTGGGAGAACTTGCACAATTGGTGGCTGACTAAATACTTTTTTGCCCCACTGTAGATACTTTTCTACCCGTTTCTTCCAGCATCTTCACAAGGTGCTGTTGTTCTGGGATTGATTTGCACTTTTCACACCAAAGTACGTTCATCTCCTTCCAGAACGCGTCTCCTTCCTGAGCGGTATGACGGCTGCGTGGTCCCATGGTGTTTATACTTGCGTACTATTGTTTGTACAGATGAAAGTGGTACTAGGTCTGACGCCATTAAAATGTCATTTACCACCTTCACGAGTGCGGGCTCAGTGCTATGATTGGGTCTAAAGCCAGACTGAAGCGTTTTATATACATTATTTGTGTTCAAGAAGGCAGTGAGTTAAATGTTTCTAAATAGGACTCCGTCTCGCACAAACCAAGGCCTGTGCATGGATAGTTACTTACGTAAAAAAAAATCTAATCAAATTAAATGTATTTGTCACATACACATGGTTAGCAGATGTTAATGCGAGTGTAGCGAAATGCTTGTGCTTCTAGTTTCGACCATGCAGTAATATCTAACAAGTAATATAACCTATAACAATTTCACAACAACTACCTTATACACACAAGTGTAAAGGAATGAATACGAATATGTACATAAAAAATATATGAATGAGTGATGCCTGAACGGCATAGGCAAAATGCAGTGGATGGTATAGAGTACAGTATATACATATGAGATGAGTAATGTAGGGTATGTAAGCATTATATAAAGTGGCTAGTGATAAATTGATTACAACAATTCTTCCATTATTAAAGTGGCTAGCGTTGAGTCAGTATGTTGGCAGCAGCCACTCAATGTTAGTGGTGGCTGTTTAACAGTCTGATGGCCTTGAGATAGAAGCTGTTTTTCAGTCTCTCGGTCCCCGCTTTGATGCACCTGTACTGACCTCACCTTCTGGAAGAGAGCGGGGTGAACAGGCAGTGGCTCGGGTGGTTGTTGTTCTTTATGATCTTTTTGGCCTTCCTGTGACATCGGGTGGTGTAGGTGTCCTGGAGGGCAGGTAGTTTGCACCCGGTGATGCGTTGTGCAGACCTCACTACCCTCTGGAGAGCCTTACGGTTATGGGCGGAGCAGTTGCCGTACCAGGCGGTGATATAGCCCGACAGGATGCTTTTGATTGTGCATCTGTAAAAGTTTGTGAGTGTTTTTGGTGACAAGCCAAATTTCTTCAGGCTCCTGAGGTTGAAGAGGCACTGCTGCGCCTTCTTCACCACACTGTCTGTGTGGGTGGACCATTTCAGTTTGTCCGTGATGTGTACGCCGAGGAACTTAAAACTTTCAACCCTCTCCACTACTGTCCCGTCAGTGTAGATAGGGGGATGCTCCCTCTGCTGTTTCCTGAAGTCCACAATCATCTCCTTTGGTTTGTTGACGAGTGTGAGGTTATTTTCCTGACACCACATTCCGAGGGCCCTCACCTCCTCCCTGTAGGCCGTCTCGTCGTTGTTGGTAATCAAGCCTATCACTGTAGTGTTGTCTGATGATTTGATGATTGAGTTGGAGGCGTGCATGGCAACGCAGTCGTGGGTCGTGGGTTACTGGCATCATCTCATCTCTCGATTCATGATGGGCATACAGACATATGGAGGGGGTTTTACGCAACTCAACCAATTTTAAATCAGAACTAGATGTTGAACTGATGTCTGGTCCCAGTGGGAGAAGGACTGAATAGTTTAGAGCATCTTGAACAAGCCAAAGGAAGTATGCAGGCATGTTGATTGTGAATCATGAAAAAGCATGTGGGCAAAAACCTCCAAAATATTTCAAGGCACCCTCAGTGGACCGTTTAAAACCACTTTATCAAAATCAAACCAAATCAATCTTTATTTGTCACATGCGTCGAATACAACAGGTGTAGGTAGACCTTACCGTGAAATGCTTCCTATAATAAGAAAATATTTACCAAATAAACTAAAGTAAAAAAAAATGGAAAAAAGTAACACAATAAAATAACAATAACGAGGCTATATACAGGGGGTACCGGTACCGAGTCAATGTGCGGGGGTACAGGTTAGTTGAGGCAATTTGTACATGTAGGTAGGGGTAAAGTAATTATGCATAGATAATAAAAAGCGAGTAGCTGCAGTGTAGTAACAAATGGGGCGGGGGGATGTTAATGCAAATAGTACGGGTGACCATTTGATTTATTGTTCACCAGTCTTATGGCTTGGCGGTTAAAGCTGTTAAGGAGCCTTTTGGTCCTAGACTTGGTGCTCTGGTACTGCTTACCGCGTGGTAGCAGAGAGAACAGTCTATGACTTATGTGACTGGAGTCTTTGACAATTTTTCCTCTGACACCGCCTATTGGGTATGTCCTGGATGGCAGGAAGCTTGGCCCCAGTGACCACTGGACCGTACGCCCTACCCTCTGTAGTGCCTTACGGTCAGATACCGAGCAGTTGCCATACCAGGTGGTGATGCAACCGGTCAGGATGCTCTTGACGGCACAGTTGTAGAACTTTTTGAGGATCTGGGGACCCATGCCAAATCTTTTAAGTCTCCTGAGGGGGAAAAGGTGTTGTCGTGCCCTCTTCATGTGTGTGGTGTGTTTGGACCATGATAGTTCATTGGTGATGTGGACACCAAGGAACTTGGTAAAAGGGCTTTTATGTACTCTGCGCCATCGTCTTGGAACGCCTTACAAAATACTTTTAAACTGGAAGAATTTCTCCCGATTGGTATTTTTAAATCAATGATGAATGATCTTGAGACTGATTCCCTGACCTGTCAATGTTTTTAATTTGCTGTTTTTGATTTTGATAATGTTTTTTACTAGATTACTTTGAGTATTTCTTGTTGTTTGTCTGTAATTTTTGTAATGACTTGGTGCTGCCTATCTTGGCAAGTGTAACGGATGTGAAGTTATACTGTTACATTGGTGCCGTGACCTGGATCGCTGGTTGCTGCGGAAAAAGGAGGAGGTCAAAAGGGGGGTGAGTGTAACGGATGTGAAACGGCTAGCTTAGTTAGCGGTGGTGCGCGCTAAATAGTGTTTCAATCGGTGACGTCACTTGCTCTGAGACCTTGAAGTAGTAGTTCCCCTTGCTCTGCAAGGGTCGTGGCTTTTATGGAGCAATGAGTAACGATGCTTCGTGGGTGATTGTTGTTGATGTGTGCAGAGGGTCCCTGGTTCGCGCCTGGGTATGGGCGAGGGGACGGTCTAAAGTTATACTGTTACACAAGGACGCTCTTGAAAAATAGATTTTAAATCTCAATGAGCCCTTCCTGTTTGAATAAAATTAAAATAAATACGTCTTTCCCTCGATCCTGACTCGTCTCCCAGTCCCTGCCACTGAAAACATTCCCCACAACATGCTGCTGCAACCACCATGCTTCACCGTAGGGATGGTGCCAGGTTTCCTCCAGACGTGACACTTGGCATTCAGGCCGAACAGAATTCAATCTTGGTTTAATCAGACCAGAGAGTCTTGTTTCTCATGGTCTGAGAGTCTTTACATGCCTTTTGGCAAACTAAAAGTTGGCTGTCATATGCCTTTTACTGAGGAGTAGCTTCCGTCTGGCCACTCTGCCATAAAGGACTGATTGGTGGAGTACTTTGGAGATGGTTGTCCTTCTGGAAGGTTCTCTCATCTCCATAGCAGAACTCTGGACCTTTGTCAGAGGGACCATCGGGTTCTTGGTCACCTCCCTTAACAAGGCCCTTCTCCCTCGATTGCTCAGTTTGGCCGGGCAGCCAGCTCTAGGAAGAGTCTTGGTGGTTCCAAACTTCTTCCATTGAAGAGTGATGGAGTTCACTGTGTTCTTTGGGACCTTCAATGCTGCAGACATTTTTGTACCCTTCCCCAGATCTATGCCTTGTCCACTCTGGAGCTCTGTCAGAGTGACCATCGGGTTCTATGGACAACTCCTTCGACCTCATGACTTGGTTTATGCTCTGACATGCATTGTCAACTGTGGGACCTTATATAGACAGATGTGTTCCTTTCCAAATCATGTCCAACAATTGAATTTATCACAGGTGGACTCCAATCAAGTTGTAGAAACATCTCAAGGATGATCGATGGAAACAGGATACACCTGAGCTCAATTTTTGAGTCTCATATAAAAGGGTTTGAATACTTATGTAAGTCATGTATTTCTATTTTTTTGGGGGGTTGTTCTAGAAACCTGTTTTTGCTTCGTTATTATGGGGTATTGTGTCTAGATTGATGAGGAAAACAAGTAATTTAATCAATTTCAGAACAAGGTTGTAACGTAACAAAATGTGGAAAGAGTCAATGGGTCTGAATACTTTCCAAATACACTGTAGGGTGAGTCAACATGTTTTTTCCACACACACACACACACACACACGCACGCACGCACGCACGCACGCACGCACGCACGCACGCACGCACGCACGCACACACACACACACACACACACACACACACACACACACACACACAGTCTTGTACAGCTGACCTTGTGGGGACACACAATTCAGTCCCATTCAAAATCCTATTTTCCCTAACCCCTAAACCTAAACCTAACCTGTACTCTTACCCTAACCGTAACTCTAACCATGCTGTTTGTTACATGCTGTTTGCTTTGTGGACATCACCAGACAGAAGATGCTTTCAGATTTTGTGATGAAACAAGGGTGTGGTTGAATTTATTCTTCCACTGTATGTTCTTATTGGCTTGGCCTTAGGCCTATATATAACGGTGGCAAGGCATATGAACTAACAGGTTATAGAGCAAACAACACAATTATTGCAACACATAGGTTGTAATATTGCATTTTTTTCCTGGCTTTGATTTCCAGTGATTTTACCGCTACTGGCAACACAGTATTAGTGAGAGACAAAGTCTGTGAAACTTACATTGAACTTCTTGCTGTCTCTTTCTGCCCATTTTATCTGCCTCGTGAATTCACCCAACTATTCTATGTTGTTGTTTACAGTATATCCGCCCACGTGCTAATGTTGATGAAGCCACAGAGCTCTTAAAAAACACCCTTCATAAACTGGATACCATATCACCAGATTCTCCCAAGTCTGTCCTTTTTACCATTGCCCCATGGATAAAGCACTAAAAGGCTATCATCAATATGTGACTTCTGCCACTTGCCAAAATAGGATTCTGGACTCATGCTATGTCTCAGTCCCAGGAGCCTATAGGTCACTCCCTCTGCATCCCCTCGGATCAGCTGATCACCATATCGTTCTACTCGCCCCTGCCTACACTCCAGTGGTGAAGAGAGTAGAGAGGGAGGTGAGAATAGTTAAAACATGGACTGCCCAAAGTATTGATGCACTGCCAGGCTGTTTAGACTGCACCAATTGGGAACTGTTCTTAGAGTTATGTTCCAGCTTAATTTAACAAGTACTAACAGTGTCAAAATACATAACTTTTTGTGTTGACTCAATAATCCCAATGAAACAGATGACTATTTTCCCCAACAAACCCTGGGTGACCAAGGAGCTCAAGGGCATTCTTAATGAGAAAAAATTGTATTTTTCACAGGTAAGATGGAGCAGAAAAAAATGGTTAACATGGAAGTCAAGCAAGCCATTAGACACGCTAAAAATCAATCTAAAAACAAGATTGAGTAGAAGTTTGAGCAGGTGAACTATAGGGCAGCCTGGCAGGATATTAAAATCATGGCTGCTGTAAGCGTGCTGTCAGAAATGAGGCTTGTGAGTTTGGAGGGATCAGTATGAGCTGAACATATTCTACACTCGCTTTGAGAGGCCCGACCTCACCCCTGACCTCACCCCTGACGCGGTGGAGCTTAAGCAGAGTTTCACGCCATGTGCCACGTTCACACCTCAAGCAAATGACGTGATGAAACGGCTTAAATCCACACCAATCAACAAAGCCCCGGGACTGGGTGGAATCTGTGGCAGGACCCTCCGGTACTGTGCTGAGCAGCTCAGTGGGGTCCTACTCCAGATGTTCCAGTCCTCGCTGGACCAAAGCCTTGTCCCACCCACTGCCATGGAAAACATCTAATCAAAATAACATTTTATTTGTCACATGCGCCGTGTACAACAGGTGTAGACCTTACTGTGAAATGCTTACTTACAAGCCCCCAACAATGCAGTTTTAAGAAAATACCCCAAAAAGTAAGAGATAAAAATAAATAATTAAAGAGCAGCAGTAAAATAACAATATACAGGGGGTACCGGTACAGAGTCAATGTGCGGGGGCACCGGTGTCGAGGTAATTAAGGTAATATGTACATGTAGTTAGAGTTAATAAAGTGACTATGCATAGATAATTATGGATTTTTTTAAACTGACAGGCCACAGAGAGTCTATACTAATGGTACCATGTCAGACACCCTACTCACTTGCACAGGGACTGACCATGGCCCAGCCCTTCAGGACTTCATTGACTGGTGTGGCAGTGCACTGCTGGAGTTGAATGTCTCCAAGATGAAGGAAATGGTTGTTGACTTCAGGATTAAGCCCCACCGGATGGACCCAGTGATCATCCATGGTAAGGAGATGGACATTTTGGACCAGTATAAATATCTTGGTAGCATCGTTGATAACACCCTGAAATTTGAACAAAACACAGACTCCATCATCATAAAAACACCAGAGACAATACTTTCTCGGGAAACTGAACTCATTCAGTGTCCACAAATCAATACTACAAACCTTTAACAGTTCTTTCATCGAGAGCATTCTGTGTTTCTCTTTCAGATGCTGGTTCACATCCCTCTCTGTCAAGAACAGGAACTGCCTCCAAGCCATTGTGAACACCTGCTCTAAGATCACCTGGGGGCCTCTCAGAAGTCTGGCCTCATTCTTTGAGCAGAAGGCCAGGAGGAAGGCCTATGATATCCTGGGTGACAGCGCCCATGTCCTCAACCCGCAGTTCCAATTGCTCCCCCTTGGACGCCTCCAACCTCCTGCTGTCTCAAGTGTCCCACTAATAGGCGCAGGGCCTTGTTTGTGCCCTAGGCCATCCGCCTGGACCTCCAAGGAAGATCTAGGGACTATTCCAGAGATAGTTTAGCCCTGCAATTAATTAAAACTGTGGCTACCATTTAACTTTTAGTTTCTTAAATTGCATCATGCACTGATGTCTTAATAAGTGTTTATATTTAATGTTTTATACTGTCTGTCTGTGTTTGTCCTGTTTGAAGCATCCTGTCAGCCCTGAACGAATTGCCCTTCTGGGATTAATACAGTTTTATTGTATAATGTATGGCCAGGATAAATTATGACATTAATTTCTGCTCTCAAAATCCATGGGATCAGGCCTACCAACTGCCTTACTCTTTAGACCTGCTTTTGGTGGGTCTTAAAACTTCCCTTTAGTGCTGCATGAAATGGTCACTTTTGCACTTGTTTTTAAGGACACACCTTAGATATTGCCACCCCTCACAACTCATCGCAAGCAAGCTGATGTTAGACAGGTAAATTGCTGAACCTGGCATAAGGGGTGGAAAATTCCAGTGCGGCAGTTTTTCCATGATGAAATTGCGAACTAACGTGCGTTTGAGACTTGCGCCTCCTTAGCGCCAGCCGAAAATAGAGCCCACAATCATTTCCTCTCAACCCAATGGGTCAGGTATGGTTCCCTTGGTAAGACACTGCATTATATGCTGCCTAACAGACTATGCATCTGTCCATGTTCATTCAATGATTGATTTGAAAGCTCACTGGATTGTGTGAATTGATTGCAATGTAGTAATTTTCTATAAGAACAGGAGGCAGAACAGGGATTCTTGTTTGGTTTAAACATGCTTGCTAACCTTGGCTCGATGTAATCATAATCAGAGTGTGTATGTGTGTGTGCAAGAGTGAGATGTCAGAATCTGGTGATTACTGAGAAGGGAAGAGCGGCAATTTGCTTCCCAAATAGTATGGCAATGTAAACCAGGAGCTCTGTACTGGGGCAAACAGTCCTGACAGATGATGATGTGCCCCGCCTCCACAATGTAGTGTGCAGCATCCACAGAGAGGTTGAGGTGCTCGTTGAAATTGCTCATATGAGTTTAAGGATAAATGTACGTCAAGCTGTGCCACCACAGCATGAACTAATTTAATCACTTCAAGTATGGTGTGTCAGTCAACTCTGCTGGTGCAGATAAGGTGTTTGTATGTGTCCTACTGAAGTCAAGCAACAGTTCAAACTTCCTTCCCTCCCTCCCTCCCTCCCTCCCTCCCTCCCTCCCTCCCTCCCCCTCCCTCCCTCCCTCCCTCCCTCCCTCCCTCCCTCCCTCCCTCCCTCCCTCCCTCCCCCTCCCTCCCTCCCTCCCTCCCCTCCCTCCCTCCCTCCCTCCCTCACTCACTCACTCACTCACTCACTCACTCAATCAATCACTCACTCACTCAATCACTCACTCAATCACTCACTACTAAGCCAGAAAACTTCACGAGTTCTAAAGGCAGCTGTCTAAATATGGCAATTTTCTTAGAAAGCGTTGGATCTTCTGGATGTGACTCCCCATGCTTTAAGATTTCCGGGATGAAAAACCAGGACTTCAGTGTACAGAAAACAGAAACATCCTAACATACACTACAGCCGCCCATGTAGTGTTCAGGTGGTGTGGAAGCTTTTGAAGTGTATGACTCAACAGATGAGAGACACCCCCAGTCTGAATGACAGAAATAGGTCTGTATGAAACCTGCCATACTACCTCTCCATGCTACCTCTCTGGCTCTCTCTCTCACATTGAATTATGCTACAGCAGCTGACTGAGTGAAAGTCATCAAATGAAGATTAAAGATGAGGCTGTTTCTAGTGACAGGCACCGTCGCCAGGCTTGTCACAGGGCCTCTGGGGAATGGAGACAATTACATTTAGAATGGGATTCATTCAAAGCGTTCAACAACTTATTAATTGCATATTGCAAACAGTACATTTCAGCAAAATGCATTGATGAGGAACTGTAAGAAGCTGCCACCATTTTAATGTGTGTTTTCGGAATTCCTTATTAGCATATCATATAGAGAGATGGGAAAGTTGGAATTCATTTTCTTGCGCATACAGTTTCGCTCTCATAAATGGCTTCCTCCATTTGTTCTGAAGTTTGCTTAAAGTTAAAGATATTCTCCAGTACCTTTGTATTATTTTTAGCCATTAGTTCTGAAAGTAACACATGGGCCGAAAATTACGATTGACGTCACAAATGTGCAGATGTGTGCACCACGTCATTGCTCTCTCTCTCGCTCTACTGTGTGTGCGTCTTTCTAGCTGGTACTCAAATGGTGCACCCCTGACTGGCAAAGCACAAACAATGCTTAAACAAATATAAACAATATAATTATAGAGATAAACTCAAAATACCAACATGTGAGAAATACAGTACTTTATTAATGTTTCAATGGAACCCACCAAAATAATTTATTGATTTAATTGAAAATCAATATCCTCCAAATCAAGGTTTCACAATTAATGGCATCCTTAAAGATTATTGTAAATAACATCTACCAAAATTAAACCACAAATTAAATTCCACTTATTTAAGTTGATCTAAGTCTTAAGGAACTATATTGAGCCACTACATCACTTCCTGTTTCACTAGGTTATAAAAATGAGGTAACACACATTAAATATCCCGCTGTCATCCAACACCATGAAAAAAACAAAAGAACTAGCAGTTCAAAAGAGACAGATGATCATAGACCTTCTTAAATCTGGTAATGGCTACAAGAAGATCCACAAACGATTGAATACACCACTGAGCACTACCAGGGCAATTATTAGAAAATTCAGAAGATATGGAACAGTTGAAAACCTCACGGGTAGAGGACGAAAATGCATTTTGCCCCCCAGGATAGGGAGGAGGATGATGAGAGAAACAACAAAATCCCCAAGAATCACTGTAAAAAAATTGCAGGCCTTGGTGGCGTCTTGAGGTCACCATGTTTCAAAAAGCACCATCAGACGCCACCTCCACATCCACAGGCTCTTTGGAAGGGTTGCCAGAAGAAAGCCCTTTCTGACCCCAAGACACAGACGCAAGCGCTTGGAGTTTGCAATACGTCATTTAAATTATGACTGGAAGAAGGTGCTCTGGTCAGATGAGACCACATTTTAAAGTTTTGGTCAGGTACAGTATCGGCATGTTTGGAGTCGAAACAGAGATGTATACAAGGAGAGTCACCTCATACCCACGGTGAAATATGGAGGGGGGTCAGTGATGTTTTGGGGCAGTTTTAATTCCAGAGGTCCAGGGGCACTGGTTAAGATTGATGGCATAATAAATTCCACCAAGTATCAGGCAATTATGGCTGACAATCTGGTTGCCTCTGCCAGAAGGCTGGGACTTGGCCGTAGGTGGACTTTCCAACAAGACAATGACCCAAAACATACCTCAAGATCCACACAGAAATGGTTCTGAGACAACAAACATCAATGTTCTGCCATGGCCATCTCAGTGGCCGGACCTCAATCCAATGGAAAACCTGTGGGCTGAGTGGAAGAGGGCAGTTGATAAGTGAAAACCTGTGGGCTGAGTGGAAGAGGGCAGTTGATAAGTGAAAACCTGTGGGCTGAGTGGAAGAGGGCAGTTGATAAGTGAAAACCTGTGGGCTGAGTGGAAGAGGGCAGTTGATAAGTGAAAACCTGTGGGCTGAGTGGAAGAGGGCAGTTGATAAGTGAAAACCTGTGGGCTGAGTGGAAGAGGGCAGTTGATAAGTGAAAACCTGTGGGCTGAGTGGAAGAGGGCAGTTGATAAGTGAAAACCTGTGGGCTGAGTGGAAGAGGGCAGTTTATAAGGGAAAACCTGTGGGCTGAGTGGAAGAGGGCAGTTTATAAGTGAAAACCTGTGGGCTGAGTGGAAGAGGGCAGTTGATAAGTGAAAACCTGTGGGCTGAGTGGAAGAGGGCAGTTGATAAGTGAAAACCTGTGGGCTGAGTGGAAGAGGGCAGTTGATAAGTGAAAACCTGTGGGCTGAGTGGAAGAGGGCAGTTGATAAGTGAAAACCTGTGGGCTGAGTGGAAGAGGGCAGTTGATAAGTGAAAACCTGTGGGCTGAGTGGAAGAGGGCAGTTGATAAGTGAAAACCTGTGGGCTGAGTGGAAGAGGGCAGTTGATAAGTGAAAACCTGTGGGCTGAGTGGAAGAGGGCTGTTGATAAGTGAAAACCTGTGGGCTGAGTGGAAGAGGGCTGTTGATAAGTGAAAACCTGTGGGCTGAGTGGAAGAGGGCAGTTGATAAGTGAAAACCTGTGGGCTGAGTGGAAGAGGGCAGTTGATAAGTGAAAACCTGTGGGCTGAGTGGAAGAGGGCAGTTGATAAGTGAAAACCTGTGGGCTGAGTGGAAGAGGGCAGTTGATAAGTGAAAACCTGTGGGCTGAGTGGAAGAGGGCAGTTGATAAGTGAAAACCTGTGGGCTGAGTGGAAGAGGGCAGTTGATAAGCACAAACCCAAGAATGTGAAGGATCTTGAAAGGATCTGCATAGAGGAATGGTCCAAAATCCCTCCAAATGTGTTCCTTAACCTTGTCAAACATTACAGGAAAAAACTCCATGTTGTTATCCTTGCCAGAGGTGGTTGTGCTAAGTACTAAATGAGGAGTACCAATAATTATGAAGTTAAATGTATTTTGTATTAAATAATTGTATGATTTTGGTTGGTTCTATTGAAACATTGATAAAGTACAGTATTTCTCACATGTTGGTATTTTGAGTTTATCTCCATAATTATATTGTTTATATATATTTTTGTTTTGTTTGTGCATTGCCAGTTAGGGGTGCCAGTAATTTTGGAGCTCACTGTATGAAGGTGTCACGTTCAAAGTCACTGAGCTCTTCAGTAAGGCCATTCTACTGCCGATGTCTGTCTATGGAGATTGCATGGCTGTTTTGCTCGATTTTATAACCCCTGTTAGCAACGGGTGTGTCTGAAATAGCTGAATACACTAATTTAAAGGGGTGTCTGCATACTTTTGTACAGTATATATAGAGTATGTAGATGAGTATGCTTAAAGTGAACAAAAAAGGTTATATAATTGCTGTTCCTATGACGTTTAGGAGATCCCACAGCCAAAGGGATCCCTCTCCAACAGATACATGTTTCCTCTGCTAGTGTAAGCAGCAGGAGAGGATGGCAGTCCAAACACACGGCAATAAGAGGAATCCCTGGGGAACTTCCAGAGTTGTTAAGGCCATGAATATTTCAAGGGCCCTTTGTTTCCCCTCAGGGTGATCTTTTACAAGCAGCCAATTAGTAGCTGAGGATTCACATGGGCCGGGGCTTTTCTTAATCATTGACCGTCAATTAGTGCCCATGTGCCTTTGTACAGCTGTGCATGGACGAATCGTGAGACCCACTTGTTTGTCCACTTCCAAACTGTGGAGATATCCCTTATGGCTTGTATTACTGGTTGCTTGGAAAACACCAGAAAAACTATTCAAGATTGCCTAAATGTTCTTGGGCATTCAAATGAGTCAACACCCTGTCCTAATTTTCCACAAAGTAACTTGTCTTGATTTGATAATCATATCACCACCTGACTTGTGTTATGATTATTTTTAAATGTAGAATATTAGTGGTTAACAGCAGCAGTTAGCACAGTCCTGGGATTTCTTTTTTAAATTAATTAACAGTGTATCACTTTATGGAAACGCTGGATGCAGCTGAGTGCTTCGCTTACTCTGCAGGCAGCGCAGAGATTTGGGATCCCTTGACAGCTCTTAACACACCCTCTGTGGAGAAACTCACAGAATCAACACCACCAGATCCTCAAGCACACACATTCAGACAGTTGCTTTGTAAATAATTCCTTTTATATTTTTTCCTTTTAATAATCAACAAAGGTTAACTAACTTGAAGTACTGTGTATAAAATTGAGAGACACAAAGGCCTTATAGTTTGAGTGTTGTTTGTGTTGGGTTATGTGTATTTTCTAATGGTCTTGAAGAGAAAGAGGGATTGCGGAAAGTGAGAAGGGAGCGAAGAAAGTGGGTCAGGTTGAGAGGTGGGAAGAGTGGTGACCTGTGATAACATTAAAGGCCTCCCTTTTCTGACCAGCAATTAGAGCCCTCCAAATTATGATCTATACTGGCAGAGTGTGCTCAGCTATGCAATGGAGATGGATGGAGAGGGTGCAGGACACTGCAGATTGATTATTGATTTGGAGGACAGTGATGGATCGGGACTTAGAGAGAGAGACTTAGAGAGACCCTGAGAGTACAGAGAGTGGGGGTGGATTTAAAGGAATTTATGTTTTTGGAGTGTGGCTTGCGGGAGAGGGGATGAGAGGGTGTGGGAGGAGTATTGATCAACTGCCCATTGCAACCTTGAGTGGAAGCTTTTCACTATTAGTTCACACATTTCTGAGTTGCTAGGTTTTAATGTATAAGACAAAGCAAAATATTGTTCATAATATGTAAGATAATGTAAAAGTTGTAATATTTGTATTATCCAAAGAAACTTAATTGAAACAAAAATGATAAATGTCCTCATTCTGGAATGAATTCTGTGATTTAACAATGGAAGGTATGTTCCAATCCCAGAAGCCATTTTGTTAATCAAGATCATCTGAACATAGCACTCCGTTAATGAAATGGAACAGATGTGAACTGTAGAGGATGCACTATAGAATATGTAGGCTTTGTTATAGGAGGTGACTACAGGAAGGATTGCTCATGAAGTCATCAGTCTTTGTATCCAGTCTCTGCATGATTCAGATCTGAGAGATTGTTTTCCAAACAGTAGAGAGCTATAAATCACACACCTAGATGCCTGAGCCTTTAATCAGTATGGACAGCTTTGGACTTGTGCCTGAGTGTGTGCATACATGTGTGTGCCAGTGAAGGCTACTGGGAGGAGCTATAGGAGGATGGGCTCATTGTAATGCCTGGAATGGAGCTAATGGAATGGTATCGAACATAGGGAAACCATATTTGACTCTATTCCAGTCATTCTATTCCAACCATTCAAATGACCCCGTCCTATAGCTCCTCCCATCAGCCTCCACTGGTAAGTGTCTCTCGCTCTCTCTAGCCTTGTTTATACATGGTGCAAACATGCATCTTTTGTCCTGATCTTATCCACATTCTGATTGTGCCCACATTGTAGCTGTTGCATCTACTCGGCGCCATCTTGTTTGTCCACCGTTGTTCCTGTACCCAAGAAAGCAAAGGTAACTGAACTAAATGACTATTGCCCAGTAGCACTCACTTTGTTATCATGAAATACTTTGAGAGGCAGTCTCATCTTTAATCTTACCCGACACCCCAAACCCCTAAAATTTGCTTACCGCCCCAACAGGTCCACGGATGATGCAATCACCATCGAAAGTGCATTCGGAAAGTATTCAGACCCCTTGACTTTTTCCATATTTTGTTAAGTTACAGCCTTTTAAAAAACGGATTAAATAAAAAATGTCATCAATCTACACACAATACCACATAATGACAAAGTGGAAACATTTTTGGCAAATGTATTACAAATACAAAAGATAAAGTAGACCCTTTGCTATGAGACTTGAAAGTTGAGCACAGGTGCATCCTGTTCCGATTGATCATCCTTGAGATGTTTCTACAACTTCATTGGTAAATTCAATTGATTGGACATGATTTGGAAAGGCACACACCAGTCTATATAAGGTCCCACATGTAACAGTGCATGTCAGAGCAAAAACCAAGCCATGAGGTCAAAGGAATTGTTCATAGAGCTCTTGTGTCAAGGCACAGATCTGGGGAAGGGTATGAAAACAAATTCTGCCGCATTGAAGGTCCCCAAGAACACAGTGGCCTCCATCATTGTTAAATGGAAGAATAAGGAACCACCAAGAATCTTCCTCGATCTGGCTGCCCTGCCAAACGGAGGAGAAGGGCCTTGGCCAGGGAGGTGACCAAGAACCCAATGATCACTCTGACAGAGCTCCAGAGTTCCCCTGTGAAGATGGGAGAACCTTCCAGAAGGACAGCCATCTCTGCAGCACTCAACCAATCAGCCCTTTATGGTAGAGTGGCCAGACGGCATGTGACAGCCCGCATGTGACAGCCCGCTTGGAGTTTGCCAAAAGGCACCTAAAGGATTCTCAGACCATGAGAAACAAGAATTTTCTGGACTGATGAAACGAAGATTGAACTCATCGGCTTGAATGCCAAGTGTCACGTGTGGAGGAAACCTGGCACCATCCCTACGGTGAAGCATGGTGGTGGCAGCATCATACTCATCATACTAAGGTTTCTCAGTGGCAGGGACTGGAACACTAGTCAGGATCGAGGGAAAGATGAACAGAGCAAAAGTACAGAGAGATCCTGAGGTCCAGAGCGCTCAGGACCTCAGACTGGAGGGAATTTAAGACAACGCAGGAGTGGCTTCGGGATAAGTCTCTGAATTTCCTTGAGTGGTCCAGCCAGAGCCCGGACTTGAACCCGAAAGAACATCTCTGGAGAGACCTGAAAATAACTGTGCAGCAGCGATCCCCGTCCAGCCTGACAGAGCTTGAGACGATCTGCAGAGATGAATGGGAGAAACTCCCCAAATACAGGCGTGCCAAGCTTGTAGCGTCATACCCAAGAAGACTCTAGGCTGTAATCTCTGCCAAAGGTGCTTCAACAAAGTATTGAATAAAGGGTCTGAAAACTAATGTAAATGTGCTATTTCCATTTTTTTTTTTTAAATGTCAAAAACCTGTTTTTGCTTTGTAAATTATGGGGTTTTGTTATTGTGTGTAGATTGATGAAGAAAACAAACAATTTAATCCATTTGAGAATAAGGCTATAACGTAACAAAATGTGGGGAAAGTCAAGGGATCTGAATATTTTTTGAATACACTGTATGTCAGAATGCTGCTCATCGACTACAGCTCAGCTTTCAAAACCATAGTGCCCTCCAAGCTAATCCCTAAGCTCTGGGCCCTGGGTCTGAACCCCGCCCTGTACATCTTGGTCCTTCACTTCCTGACGGGCCGACCCCAAGTGGTGAGGGAAGGCAACAACACCTCCGCTACACTGATCATGCTGGAACTCCCTGTTCACCCAATACTGCGTGGCCACGCACGACCCAAACTCAATCATCAAGACGACACAACAGTGGTAGGCCTGATTACTAATCACCAGTAATTAATATCTGTCCGTGAGAAGCACCTTGATGCAGTACAAATACTCTCACTTACATCTGCTGTGAAAATTTGCAAACCATTTGCTTCTTCACACACCAGGATGCCAAGGTCAGCACATCTGAATGTAAGTGACAGTATTTGTACTGCATTAAGGTGCTGCTCACGGACGGAAATTAATTATTTGGAAATGGGCAGTAAATTAATGGACCAAATATTTACCCAACTTCTATTGGCTCAGTGTTCTGGGCAAACACATTCACTCGTCCTCTGTTCTGGTCCATTCTTATGCCTACTTTCTCCATTGTTAAATTTGCATTATTAATTTGTGGATCACAGAACAGTGTACTGCCAACATTCGGTTTGTTGTTTTTATGAAATCGTTTTCTTTAAATAATTTTAAATCATAGCTAAAGTTTGTATTGCTACTGATTCCGCGACGTGATCAGCCTTTACGGCTGGGACCACAAGTTTGTGTCCTGGATTCCTGTTAAGTAGCAGTTAGCTGCTAGCCATCATGAAAATGGAGCAGGCTAACGCTAGCAGTGCTAGCCCAGCATTGTTTTTAACGACGGCCAGGCACAAATGCTTCAGGTGTGAGATGATTTCAATGATCTTAGAGCTAACACAGATGCCAAACAGCTCTTTATCCGTATACTCTTGGATTTAAGTGCTGCATTCGACATTGTTGACCATGATGTCCTTCTGGACAGACTGGAGAGGTGGGTTGGCCTCTCCGGTCCACTTCTAAATTGGTTTGGGACACATTTAACAGGTCAAGAGTTTTTTAATCATCTTTGGTGAACATAACTCAGAGAAAAAACATGTCATGTGGCATTCCACAGCGTCTGATTTTGGGTTCGGTACTGTTTATATATGCTACACCTTGGCAGAGTTATCAGAAAGCACAGCATTCATTTTCACTGCTACGCAGACGATACACAACTTTACATTTCTGTGTCACCAGATCATGTTAGCTTCATGGATCAATTATTAGACTGTATTAGTGATTGAAATACTTGGATGGTTCACAACTTCCTCCAGCTAAATCAAGACAAGGCCGAGGAACTTGCTGGAGCCAAAGTACAGAGAGAGAATCTGGCCGCACATTTTAATTCACAGGCAATAAAGATAAAACACCAGGTAAAAAACCTAAGTGTTATTTTAGATTCTGAACTCTAATTTCAAATCACACATTAGGAATGTGACCAAAATAGCTTTTTACCACCTGAGGAACATTGCCACGGTGCGAACATTTCTCTCTCAGGCTGATACAGAGAGACTCATCCATGCTTTAATTACATGCTCTCCTGTCTGGTCTACCCAAGAAACCCATTGGTCAACTGCAAAACATACAGAATGCTGCAGCACGGGTACTGACCAAGACCAGATGGAGGGCACAGTTTTAAGGACTCTGCACTGGCTGCCTCTGAGTTTTATAAGTTTTAGAATTTGAAGATTCTTCTATTGGTTTTTAAATCAATCCACGACTGTGCACCCCAATACATGTCAGACATGCTTTTAAGTTATGTACCCAGTAAGTCAGTAAGTCCCTCAGGTCCTCACTGGCCTTTTAAATATCCCAAAGCCTAGGACCAAGAGGCATGGAGAGACAGCCTTTAGTTACTATGCCCCCAGCCTCTGGAATAGCCTGCCAGAGAACCTGAGGGAGGCTGAAACTGTGGACATTTTTAAAAGAGATCTTAAAACACACCTTTTTAGCTTTGCTTTTCCTTAGGGGGCGATTTAATCGTTCAGTTTTTATTGTTATTCTTTAGCTTTTTGTCCTCTTATGTTTGTTGTGTCGTAAATATTTCAGTTTTTATTTCATTTCTTTTGTTTGTTTTTCCTGTTAAGCACAGTGTTGCATTCCATGTCTGAAATGTGCTGATTTGAAATAGAAAAGCACAACTTGCTGGCAAAAAGGCTGATGCATCATGTGTTGACAGTTGGTAAAATGATTTAAAGGGTTCTCCTGGAACATTGATTTCAGTGTACCCAATGGTCATATCCAAGTTTTGTTGCAGTCTATATATCCATGCCATTTCAGACCTAAATACCGTTTGATATATACTATTTCAGGACTCTATTACTTGTAAAAAAAACATACTTTCCTCTTACACTTCTATTTTTGATAACAGCATATGGTCCATATCTCAGAGTAATTGAGTCTTTGACCACACAAGTCCTGCTTACACAGTGAGCCTCTTTTTGCTGGCCTGGTCAACTTCCTGAAATGCAGCGAGGTGAACAACTGTCCTGAGATAACATACGAAGCTGGGAAATCTGGTATTTTTGTTCTATTTGAAATTATTTTCGTTTTTTACTGTGCGTTGAGCACCTCCTCCGCTTTAGATTAATCACTTGCAAAAGACTGACGAGGGCTAAATGAATGCCAGTGATGATGGCTAAATGAATGCCAGTGATGATGGCTAAATGAATGCCAGTGATGATGGCTAAATGAATGCCAGTGAAGAGGGCTAAATTAATGCCAGTGATGAGGGCTAAATTAATGCCAGTGATGATGGCTAAATGAATGCCAGTGAAGAGGGCTAAATT
Organism: Oncorhynchus keta; assembly: GCF_023373465.1. NCBI lineage: Eukaryota > Metazoa > Chordata > Actinopteri > Salmoniformes > Salmonidae > Oncorhynchus > Oncorhynchus keta. The sequence goes on along the minus strand of NC_068421.1, from coordinate 65,539,242 downwards.
AATGTCAGTGATGAGGGCTAAATGAATGCCAGTGATGATGGCTAAATGAATGCCAGTGATGATGGCTAAATGAATGCCAGTGAAGAGGGCTAAATTAATGCCAGTGATGAGGGCTAAATTAATGCCAGTGATGAGGGCTAAATTAATGCCAGTGATGAGGGCTAAATTAATTCCAGGAATGAGGGCTAAATTAATGCCAGTGATGAGGGCTAAATTAATGCCAGTGATGAGGGCTAAATTAATGCCAGTAATGAAGCCATTAGTGTAATTACAAGCGTGGCAATCAGCCCATATTTTGACCTATTTTTTTTGCGTGTAGCTGATAGAAAACATCTCACCAACCTGTGGAAGGGGGCTCTTAAAACTCCAACCATCCATCAGCTGCCCCCTTTCCCTCTCCCGGTGCATCCACACACCCGTACACACACACGCTCCAGCAGCCTCCCTGGCTGAGTGGGAGTTTTGTCTCCAGGCCACAGCAGCCCCCCCGTGGATGGTCATTGTGGACCCTGGGGCGGTTATTTAGTCCCTCGGGAGACCTGCTGAGTGTGAAGGCGAGGGGGAGACCAGGGTAAGGAGCTACAGAGTGATGTGGGGCAATCGTGTTCAAATAAGACCACCTCTTAACGAGTTAGCTGGTGTGCGTGATGCGTTGCGCTGCTTATAGTCCTGCCAATTAGCCACTGTTTACAGCTTTAAAAAGCTCCTTTAAGCCACATTAAACATGCACATCTCAAGAAATGGTTGTGTGGCAGAGAGGTTAATGAATTCTCTCCACCAAGGCGAAGGAAATTATCAAGTGGATCAGGAAGAGATGGCCGCTTCTGAGTGTCAACAAACACTTTGTAAATCCTCTGTCCACTACACACATCGACCTGCCTCTTCCTAACATATGCACACACACACGTACATACTCACACACTTATGCTTACGCACACACCAATAACTAGTCTATATGAAATCCCAGTTTGGGGTGTGTGAATTCTCCCTGACTCGTACAAATCAATGAGGGGGAGGGGAAATTGTGCAAATTAAGAAATTGAAAAAGACGGGACAAGAAAGACCTGTGCAGAATTGGGAATGAAAGAAGTGTGAAATATCTTGAGGCCTCCTGGTTTAACAAATAGCATGTAGGACTGCTGCATGTTTACAGGCTTACAATGGGGCTCCTTCAACCCAAAGTCCACGAATACAATACAGTAAACCAAAAAGTGTTTTTCTTCTTTCATTTCAGAGCTATATAAATTTGACTGATGTATGGTTGGGGTAAAAAGTCAGCCTGGTCTCAGAAAATCTATTATATATTACAAAAATCTGTGCCACTCTATTTAGTATGATATGTTCCTTTACATTAGGTTGCTTTACATTAACTACATTAATTAGCTAATTAGCTACTTTGCAACTACTTACTACATTTTAGCTACTCTGCAACTACTTAGCATGTTAGCTAACCCTTCCCTAACCTAAAGTAGAATATCATACTAAAACACTTGATTGCAGCATATCACACTAAATGGGTCAAATGTGATCAAGACGTAGGCTACTATACGTTCTGCAATTTATATTACATTGTATGAGCTATTACATTGGTAGGCCAATGCAATGTAAAGTAACATATCATACTAAATGTGGCACAGTTTTATCAAATATAATACGTTTTGCTCTGACCAGGTTGAAAAAGTCTATCTTATTGGAAAGGTTTGTTCTATACTGCGTGAGATGTTTTATTCACTGACTCCCCCCACTGGTATGTTCCACTCTGAGAAACGGTTTGGTGTTTACAGAGAGAAAACAAACCTGACCTGAATAAGCCCAATGTAGCTAGTTCTCAAACAGAGAGGCTGGTAGAGAGTAGTGAGAGACAACAAGGGAGAGCAGAGGGGGAGTCAAACGGTTCCTCTGGATCAGAAGTGGCAGCTCCCTTTAAAGTCTTAGCTTTAGATAGGTGGGGGAGGCTGCCTATATGTTCCACTGAGGAGGAACTGATTTTTGGGTAGTAGCTGATGTGTTATTTATGACATTAGGTAGGTATCCTTTGTTGCCATTGGAGATTATGCTTTTTTTTAAAGATTGTCTTTCTTTTCAAGAAAACGCGAAGGAAAACAGTCTCACAGATGCTCTCTCTCACACACACTTGCATACTAATATGATTCTTCAGGGCATCTTTTGTTTTTCTTTGGTGGCTCATCACATAATGCTATAAATGGCTACCTTGGGTGTTTATTCAAGTTTTAATGTCACATGCACAAGTACAGTGAAATGCCTTTCATGTAAGCTCTAACCCCAACGATGCAGTAATCAATAGCAATCTAAGGTAGAAAAAATACATACGAGATATAAAAATAAGAAATAAGAAGCACACGATAAAGTAAGTAAGCATATGCTATAGACAGGGTCAGTTCCATGTATGTGCATACTATGTGTGTGTGAGCAAATTATGGAGTGAGTGTTTGTTTGTGTGTTGGAGTACCGGTGTATGTAAGTGGACTCCCGAGTGGCGCAGCGGTCTAAGGCTCTGCATCTCAGTGCTAGAGGCGTCTCTACAGACACCCTGGTTCAGCGGTATAGGACACTGCATCTCAGTGCTAGAGGCGTCTCTACAGACACCCTGGTTCAGCGGTATAGGACACTGCATCTCAGGGCATCACTGCAGACACCCTGGTTCAGCGATATAGGACACTACATCTCAGTGCATCACAGCAGACACCCTGGTTCAGCGGTCTAAGGCTCTGCATCTCAGTGCATCACTACAGACACCCTGGTTCAGCGGTGTAAGGCACTACATCTCAGTGCATCACAGCAGACACCCTGGTTCAGCGGTGTAAGGCTCTGCATCTCAGTGCATCACTGCAGACACCCTGGTTCAGCGATATAGGACACTACATTTCAGTGCATCACAGCAGACACCCTGGTTCAGCGGTGTAAGGCTCTGCATCTCAGGGCATCACTACAGACACCCTGGTTCAGCGGTCTAAGGCTCTGCATCTCTGTGCATCACTACAAACACCCTGGTTCAGCGGTCTAAGGCACTACATCTCAGTGCATCACTACAGACACCCTGGTTCAGCAGTATAGGACACTGCATCTCAGTGCATCACTACAGACACCCTGGTTCAGCGATATAGGACACTGCATCTCAGTGCATCACTACAGACACCCTGGTTCAGCAGTATAGGACACTGCATCTCAGGGCATCACTGCAGACACCCTGGTTCAGCGGTCTAGGACACTGCATCTCAGGGCATCACTACAGATACCCTGGTTCAGCGGTCTAGGACACTGCATCTCAGGGCATCACTACAGACACCCTGGTTCAGCGGTCTAGGACACTGCATCTCAGGGCATCACTACAGATACCCTGGTTCAGCGGTCTAGGACACTGCATCTCAGGGCATCACTGCAGACACCCTGGTTCAGCGATTTAGGACACTGCATCTCAGTGCATCACTACAGACACCCTGGTTCAGCGGTCTAGGACACTGCATCTCAGGGCATCATTACAGACACCCTGGTTCAGCGGTCTAGGACACTGCATCTCTGTGCATCACTACAGACACCCTGGTTCAGCGGTCTAGGACACTGAATATCTGTGCATCACTACAGACACCCTGGTTCAGTGGTCTAGGACACTGCATCTCAGGGCATCACTACAGACACCCTGGTTCAGCGGTCTAGGACACTGCATCTCTGTGCATCACTACAGACACCCTGGTTCAGCGGTCTAAGGCTCTGCATCTCAGTGCATCACTACAGACACCCTGGTTCAGTGGTCTAGGACACTGCATCTCAGGGCATCACTACAGATACCCTGGTTCAGCGATATAGGACTCTGCATCTCAGTGCATCACTACAGACAGCCTGGTTCAGCGATATAGGACACTGCATCTCAGGGCATCACTGCAGACACCCTGGTTCAGCGATTTAGGACACTGCATCTCAGTGCATCACTGCAGACACCCTGGTTCAGTGGTCTAAGGCTCTGCATCTCTGTGCATCACTACAGACACCCTGGTTCAGCGGTGTAAGGCACTACATCTCAGTGCATCACTACAGACACCCTGGTTCAGCGGTCTAAGGCTCTGCATCTCAGTGCATCACTACAGACACCCTGGTTCAGCGGTCTAGGACACTGCATCTCAGGACATCACTACAGACACCCTGGTTCAGCGGTCTAAGGCACTGCATCTCTGTGCTAGAGGCGTCACTACAGACAGCCTGGTTCCATTCCAGGCTGTATCATAACCGGCTGTAATTGGGAGTCCTATAGGGCGGCGCACAATTGGCCCAGCGTCGTCTGGGTTTGGCCGGTGTAGGTCGTCATTGTAAATAAGAATTTGTTCTTCACTAACTTGCCTAGTGAATAAAATAGAAGTGTGTATGGTCTTGTGAGTGTGCATAGAGACTGTGCAAAAATAATAATAAAATACAAGGGTCAACTCAGAGTCTGTGTAGCTATTTAGCAGGATGGGTTACTACTGAAGTTGTAAGGTCAGAGGACCACAGAGGTTGGGGTGAAAAGGGAGAGCACCAAGCGGAGGGAAAGGTTACTGCCCATGAATAGGTATTAAGAAATAGTTCAATATGGCATTCGTTATGAGCTTAATGGAAATGGAAGAAAGACAAGAGAGATGGAAAGAAAAGGCTGAAATAATTCTGAATAATGTATGGCTGGCCTCTAATGCCTTCTGTTTAGGACTCGCCTAAATCCCTCAACTTCTCGTAAAACTTCAACAATTTCGCAGTCGAGTAATCTTCAGATTTAATAACCTTAAGCTTCCCTAGCTCCATAAATCTGACGTTCCTACGCCCCCTCCCTTCCTCCTTCCCTTGTTCAGAGCGTCTGTGCATTTTATCTCCATAATAACACAAAGCCTCGTTCACAGCCTCGGTGGGCGAGATAACGGAAATTCCTGCCCATATTTTAATAGCTTCTCTCAGCTATCTCTGGCTCCCAACTCCTCAGGACCGAGCGCACTCACCTTGGAAGCGGTGCCTGGAGAAGATTCCCTGAGAAAGGCGTGACTAGTGTGCGTGAGCACACAGGAAGAATCTTAATGTCATGGCAACTCTGTCTCCTCTCGGTTACCTCTCACTGACCGCTCCCTATTGGTAGTCACTGCCTCAGCAGAGAAAAACACAAAGACGGTTGAAAATGAGAACATTTCTGTGGTTCTAAAACACACACTATGGCAAAACTGAAAGAACACCAAGGCTCCATTGACCAGCAAGTGTCGGTATGAACCGATGATAGGCAACTCTGTCTTCAAGATGGATAATGTGGATGTCATATACACTACATTACCAAACGTATGTGGACACCTGCTTGTCGAACATCTCATTCCAAAACCGTGGGCATTAATATGGAATTGGTCCCCCTTTGCTGCTATAACAGCCTCCACTCTTCTGGTAAGTCTTTCCACTAGATGTTGGAACATTGCTGCTTAGACTTGCACTGAAGTTGGGTGATTAGGCCTGGCTCGCAGTCGGCATTCCAATTCATCCCAAAGGTGTTCGATGGGGTTGAGGTCAGGGCTCTGTGCAGGCCAGTCAAGTTCTTCCACACCAATCTCGACTAGCCATACCTGTATGGACCTCGCTTTGTGCAAGGGGGAATTGTCATGCTGAAACAGGAAAGGGCCTTCCACAAACCGTTGCCACAAAGTTGGAAGCAAAGAATTGTGTAGTATGTCATTGTAGACTTTAGCGTTAAGATTTCCCTTCACTGGAACTAAGGGGCCTCATTCAATCCATGAATAACAGCCCCATAACATTATTCCTCCTCCACCAAACGTTACAGTTGGCACTGTGCATTGGGGTGGGTAGCATGTCCTGGCATCCGCTAAACCCAGATTTGTCCATCGAACTGCCAGATGATGAAGCATGATTCATCACTCCAGAGAATGTGTTTCCCCTGCTCCAGAGTCCAATGGAAGCGAGTTTTACACTACTCCAGCCAATACTTGACATTGCGCATGGTGATTTTAAGCTTGTGTGCAGTTGCTCAGCCATGGAAATGCATTTCATGAAGCTCCCGACGGACAGTTATTGTGCTGAAGTTGCTTCCAGAGGCAGTTTGGAACTCGGTAGTGAGTGTTGCAACCGAGGCCAGACGATTTTTACGAGCTATGTGCTTCAGGACTCAGCGGTCCCGTTCTGTGAGCTTGTGTGGCCTACCACTTCACGGCTGAGCCGGGGCAACGTGGCAACCTATGACGGTGCCAAGTTGAAAATACTGAGCTCTTCAGTAATGCCATTCTACTGCCAATGTTTTTCAATGAAGATTGCATGGCTGTGTGCTCGATTTTACACACCTGTCATGACCGGGTGTGGCTGACATAGCCAAATCCACTCATTTGAAGGGCTGTCCACACACTTTTGTATATATAGTGTACAAAGAGTGATTATCAAGATTACAAAAGCCCCTGAACACGATGAGTAGCCTTGAACAATGTGACTTTATAAGTGGGAATTAAGAAGGGATGTTCTCACAGTGCAATCAGGGCATGTAGAATTAATCATACAACTGAGTCTGACCTCCTGCTCTGCTAAATAATACCTCTAAATAATAATACATTATCTGGAAAACCTATCCTACTGGTGCTTAAATTATACTTTCAGCATATGCCATGTGTTTATTCTTTATATTCGTACTGATGTTGTTTGGCCATAGTTGTGCCTGCTTGAGGTGGTCCAATGAACCTGGTAAATACTTCATTTTATCTCGTTACCAACCCAACTAGGACAGCTCCCCGATGACGCTGCATTTCATTGTCTCAAATCTCAATATAATTTATTGGTCTATGTCCTCCAGAAATGAGCTCAACATGTAAATAAACATGTTCTGATGCCTTTTAATTCATCTGAGTCAATGCTGAGGTATTTATGAACACCTGCTGCCATCAACTCCTGAGGGAAATATAGATTCAGCTGTGTAAAAAAAGGAAAGTACAATTCCATCATACCAGGAAGGAGGCTGCAGAGGCCTGATAGGATGTGTGCCAACTGGGCAGAGCACAGTGCTACACACATCACAGGGCAATACATGTCATGGTGTTACTAACTATATACATCATGGTGTTACTAACTATATACATCATGGTGTTACTAACTATATACATCATGGTGCTACTAACTATATACATCATGGTGTTACTAACTATATACATTATGGTGTTACTAACTATATACATCAAAGTGTTACTAACAATATGCATCATGGTGTTACTAACTATATACATCATGGTGCTACTAACTATATACATCATGGTGCTACAAACTATATACATCATGGTGTTACTAACTATATACATCATGGTGCTACAAACTATATACATCATGGTGCTACTAACTATATACATCATGATGTTACTAACTATATACATCATGGTGTTACTAACTATATACATCATGATGTTACTAACAATATACATCACGGTGTTTCTAACTATATACATCATGGTGTTACTAACTATATAAATCATGGTGTTACTAACTATATGCATCATGGTGTTACTAACTATATAAATCATGGTGTTACTAACAATATACATCATGGTGTTACTAACTATATAAATCATGGTGTTACTAACTATATGCATCATGGTGTTACTAACTATATAAATCATGGTGTTACTAACAATATACATCATGGTGTTACTAACTATATACATCATGGTGCTACTAACTATATACATCATGGTGTTACTAACTATATACATCATGGTGCTACTAACTATATACATCATGGTGTTACTAACTATATACATTATGGTGTTACTAAATATATAAATCATGGTGTTACTAACAATATACATCATGGTGTTAATAACTATATATATCATGGTGTTACGAACTATATAAATCATGGTGTTACTAACTATATAAATCATGCTGTTACTAACTATATACATCATGGTGTTACTAACTTTATACATCATGGTGTTTCTAACTATATACAGTACATCATGGTGTTACTAACTATATATATCATGGTGTTACTAACTATATACAGTACATCATGGTGTTACTAACTATATATATCATGGTGTTACTAACTATATAAATATTGGTGTTACTAAGTATATAAATCATGGTGTTACTAACTATATAAATCATGGTGTTACTAACAATATACATCATGGTGTTACTAACTATATAAATCATGGTGTTACTAACTATATGCATCATGGTGTTAATAACTATATACATAATGGTGCTACTAACTATATACATCATGGTGTTACTAATTATTTACATCATGGTGTTACTAACTATATACATCATGATGTTACTAACAATATTCATCATGATGTTACTAACAATATTCATCACGGTGTTACTAACAATATTCATCATGATGTTACTAACAATATACATTGTGGTGTTACTAACAATATACATCACGGTGTTACTAACTATATACATCACGGTGTTACTAGCTATATACATCATGGTGTTACTAACTATATACATCATGATGTTACTAACAATATACATCACGGTGTTACTAACTATATACATTATGGTGTTACTAACTATATACATCATGGTGCTACAAACTATATACATCATGGTGTTACTAACTATATACATCATGGTGCTACAAACTATATACATCATGGTGCTACTAACTATATACATCATGATGTTACTAACAATATACATCACGGTGTTTCTAACTATATACATCATGGGGTTACTAACTATATACATCATGATGTTACTAACAATATACATCACGGTGTTTCTAACTATATAAATCATGGTGTTACTAACTATATGCATCATGGTGTTACTAACTATATAAATCATGGTGTTACTAACAATATACATCATGGTGTTACTAACTATATAAATCATGATGTTACTAACTATATAAATCATGATGTTACTAACAATATGCATCATGGTGTTACTAACTATATAAATCATGGTGTTACTAACAATATACATCATGGTGTTACTAACTATATACATCATGGTGCTACTAACTATATACCTCATGGTGTTACTAACTATATACATCATGGTGTTACTAACTATATACATCATGGTGCTACTAACTATATACATTATGGTGTTACTAACTATATACATTATGGTGTTACTAAATATATAAATCATGGTGTTACTAACAATATACATCATGGTGTTAATAACTATATATATCATGGTGTTACGAACTATATAAATCATGGTGTTACTAACTATATAAATCATGCTGTTACTAACTATATACATCATGGTGTTACTAACTTTATACATCATGATGTTTCTAACTATATACATCATGGTGTTACTAACTATATATATCATGGTGTTACTAACTATATAAATATTGGTGATACTAAGTATATAAATCATGGTGTTACTAACTATATAAATCATGGTGTTACTAACAATATACATCATGGTGTTACTAACTATATAAATCATGGTGTTACTAACTATATAAATCATGGTGTTACTCACTATATACATACATCATGGTGCTACTAACTATATACATCATGGTGTTACTCACTATATACATCATGGTGTTAATAACTAAATACATACATCATGGTGTTACTAACTATATACATCATGGTGTTACTAACAATATTCATCATGGTGTTACTCACTATATACATACATCATGGTGTTACTCACTATATACATCATGGTGTTACTAACTATATACATCATGGTGTTAATAACTAAATACATACATCATGGTGTTACTAACTATATACATCATGGTGTTACTAACTATATACATCATGGTGTTAATAACTAAATACATACATCATGGTGTTACTAACTATATACATCATGGTGTTACTAACAATATACATCATGGTGTTAATAACTATATACATACATCATGGTGCTACTAACTATATACATCATGGTGTTACTCACTATATACATCATGGTGTTAATAACTAAATACATACATCATGGTGTTACTAACTATATACATCATGGTGTTACTAACAATATACATCATGGTGTTAATAACTATATACATACATCATGGTGCTACTAACTATATACATCATGGTGTTAATAACTAAATACATACATCATGGTGTTACTAACTATATACATCATGGTGTTACTAACAATATACATCATGGTGTTAATAACTATATACATACATCATGGTGCTACTAACTATATACATCATGGTGTTACTAACAATATTCATCATGGTGTTACTCACTATATACATCATGGTGTTAATAACTATATACATACATCATGGTGCTACTAACTATATACATCATGGTGTTAATAACTATATACATACATCATGGTGCTACTAACTATATACATCATGGTGTTACTAACAATATTCATCATGGTGTTACTCACTATATACATCATGGTGTTAATAACTATATACATACATCATGGTGTTAATAACTATATACATACATCATGGTGCTACTAACTATATACATCATGGTGTTAATAACTATATACATACATCATGGTGCTACTAACTATATACATCATGGTGTTACTAACAATATTCATCATGGTGTTACTCACTATATACATCATGGTGTTAATAACTATATACATACATCATGGTGCTACTAACTATATACATCATGGTGTTACTAACAATATTCATCATGGTGTTACTCACTATATACATCATGGTGTTAATAACTATATACATACATCATGGTGCTACTAACTATATACATCATGGTGTTACTAACAATATTCATCATGGTGTTACTCACTATATACATCATGGTGTTAATAACTATATACATACATCATGGTGTTACTAACTATATACATCATGATGTTACTAACAATATACATCATGGTGTTACTAACTATATACATCATGGTGTTAATAACTATATACATACATCATGGTGCTACTAACTATATACATCATGGTGTTACTAACAATATTCATCATGGTGTTACTCACTATATACATCATGGTGTTAATAACTATATATATACATCATGGTGTTACTAACTATATACATCATGGTGTTACTAACAATATTCATCATGGTGTTACTCACTATATACATCATGGTGTTAATAACTATATACATACATCATGGTGTTACTAACTATATACATCATGGTGTTACTAACAATATTCATCATGATGTTACTAACAATATACATTGTGGTGTTACTAACAATATACATCATGATGTTACTAACAATATACATCACGGTGTTACTAACTATATGCATCACGGTGTTACTAACTATATACATTATGGTGTTACTAACTATATACATACATCATGGTGCTACTAACTATATACATCATGGTGTTACTAACAATATTCATCATGATGTTACTCACTATATACATCATGGTGTTAATAACTATATACATACATCATGGTGCTACTAACTATATACATCATGGTGTTACTAACAATATTCATCATGGTGTTACTCACTATATACATCATGGTGTTAATAACTATATACATACATCATGGTGCTACTAACTATATACATCATGGTGTTACTAACAATATTCATCATGGTGTTACTCACTATATACATCATGGTGTTAATAACTATATACATACATCATGGTGTTACTAACTATATACATCATGGTGTTACTAACAATATTCATCATGATGTTACTAACAATATACATTGTGGTGTTACTAACAATATACATCATGATGTTACTAACAATATACATCACGGTGTTACTAACTATATGCATCACGGTGTTACTAACTATATACATTATGGTGTTACTAACTATATACATCATGGTGCTACAAACTATATACATCATGGTGTTACTAACTATATACATCATGGTGCTACAAACTATATACATCATGGTGCTACTAACTATATACATCATGATGTTACTAACTATATACATCATGGTGTTACTAACTATATACATCATGATGTTACTAACAATATACATCATGGTGTTTCTAACTATATACATCATGGTGTTACTAACTATATAAATCATGGTGTTACTAACAATATACATCATGGTGTTACTAACTATATACATCATGATGTTACTAACAATATACATCATGGTGTTTCTAACTATATACATCATGGTGTTACTAACTATATAAATCATGGTGTTACTAACAATATACATCATGGTGTTACTAACTATATACATCATGATGTTACTAACAATATACATCATGGTGTTTCTAACTATATACATCATGGTGTTACTAACTATATAAATCATGGTGTTACTAACAATATACATCATGGTGTTACTAACTATATACATCATGATGTTACTAACAATATACATCATGGTGTTACTAACTATATACATCATGGTGTTACTAACTATATACATCATGATGTTACTAACAATATACATCATGGTGTTACTAACTATATACATCATGGTGTTACTAACTATATACATCATGGTGTTACTAACTATATACATCATGATGTTACTAACTATATACATCATGGTGTTACTAACTATATACATCATGGTGTTACTAACAATATTCATCATGATGTTACTAACAATATACATTGTGGTGTTACTAACAATATACATCATGATGTTACTAACAATATACATCACGGTGTTACTAACTATATGCATCACGGTGTTACTAACTATATACATTATGGTGTTACTAACTATATACATCATGGTGCTACAAACTATATACATCATGGTGTTACTAACTATATACATCATGGTGCTACAAACTATATACATCATGGTGCTACTAACTATATACATCATGATGTTACTAACTATATACATCATGGTGTTACTAACTATATACATCATGATGTTACTAACAATATACATCATGGTGTTTCTAACTATATACATCATGGTGTTACTAACTATATAAATCATGGTGTTACTAACAATATACATCATGGTGTTACTAACTATATACATCATGATGTTACTAACAATATACATCATGGTGTTTCTAACTATATACATCATGGTGTTACTAACTATATAAATCATGGTGTTACTAACAATATACATCATGGTGTTACTAACTATATACATCATGATGTTACTAACAATATACATCATGGTGTTTCTAACTATATACATCATGGTGTTACTAACTATATAAATCATGGTGTTACTAACAATATACATCATGGTGTTACTAACTATATACATCATGATGTTACTAACAATATACATCATGGTGTTTCTAACTATATACATCATGGTGTTTCTAACTATATACATCATGGTGCTACTAACTATATACATCATGATGTTACTAACTATATACATCATGGTGTTACTAACTATATACATCATGATGTTACTAACAATATACATCATGGTGTTACTAACTATATACATCATGGTGTTACTAACTATATACATCATGGTGTTACTAACTATATACATCATGATGTTACTAACAATATACATCATGGTGTTTCTAACTATATACATCATGGTGTTTCTAACTATATACATCATGGTGTTTCTAAGTATATACATCATGGTGCTACTAACTATATACATCATGATGTTACTAACTATATACATCATGGTGTTACTAACTATATACATCATGATGTTACTAACAATATACATCATGGTGTTACTAACTATATACATCATGGTGTTACTAACTATATACATCATGGTGTTACTAACTATATACATCATGATGTTACTAACTATATACATCATGGTGTTACTAACTATATACATCATGGTGTTAATAACTAAATACATACATCATGGTGTTACTAACTATATACATCATGGTGTTACTAACAATATTCATCATGGTGTTACTCACTATATACATACATCATGGTGTTACTCACTATATACATCATGGTGTTAATAACTAAATACATACATCATGGTGTTACTAACTATATACATCATGGTGTTACTAACAATATACATCATGGTGTTAATAACTATATACATACATCATGGTGCTACTAACTATATACATCATGGTGTTACTCACTATATACATCATGGTGTTAATAACTAAATACATACATCATGGTGTTACTAACTATATACATCATGGTGTTACTAACAATATACATCATGGTGTTAATAACTATATACATACATCATGGTGCTACTAACTATATACATCATGGTGTTACTAACAATATTCATCATGGTGTTACTCACTATATACATCATGGTGTTAATAACTATATACATACATCATGGTGCTACTAACTATATACATCATGGTGTTACTAACAATATTCATCATGGTGTTACTCACTATATACATCATGGTGTTAATAACTATATACATACATCATGGTGCTACTAACTATATACATCATGGTGTTACTAACAATATTCATCATGGTGTTACTCACTATATACATCATGGTGTTAATAACTATATACATACATCATGGTGTTACTAACAATATTCATCATGGTGTTACTCACTATATACATCATGGTGTTAATAACTATATACATACATCATGGTGTTACTAACTATATACATCATGGTGTTACTAACAATATTCATCATGATGTTACTAACAATATACATTGTGGTGTTACTAACAATATACATCATGATGTTACTAACAATATACATCACGTTGTTACTAACTATATGCATCACGGTGTTACTAACTATATACATTATGGTGTTACTAACTATATACATCATGGTGCTACAAACTATATACATCATGGTGTTACTAACTATATACATCATGGTGCTACAAACTATATACATCATGGTGCTACTAACTATATACATCATGATGTTACTAACTATATACATCATGGTGTTACTAACTATATACATCATGATGTTACTAACAATATACATCATGGTGTTTCTAACTATATACATCATGGTGTTACTAACTATATAAATCATGGTGTTACTAACAATATACATCATGGTGTTACTAACTATATACATCATGATGTTACTAACAATATACATCATGGTGTTTCTAACTATATACATCATGGTGTTACTAACTATATAAATCATGGTGTTACTAACAATATACATCATGGTGTTACTAACTATATACATCATGATGTTACTAACAATATACATCATGGTGTTTCTAACTATATACATCATGGTGTTACTAACTATATAAATCATGGTGTTACTAACAATATACATCATGGTGTTACTAACTATATACATCATGATGTTACTAACAATATACATCATGGTGTTTCTAACTATATACATCATGGTGTTTCTAACTATATACATCATGGTGCTACTAACTATATACATCATGATGTTACTAACTATATACATCATGGTGTTACTAACTATATACATCATGATGTTACTAACAATATACATCATGGTGTTACTAACTATATACATCATGGTGTTACTAACTATATACATCATGGTGTTACTAACTATATACATCATGATGTTACTAACTATATACATCATGGTGTTACTAACTATATACATCATGGTGTTACTAACAATATTCATCATGATGTTACTAACAATATACATTGTGGTGTTACTAACAATATACATCATGATGTTACTAACAATATACATCACGGTGTTACTAACTATATGCATCACGGTGTTACTAACTATATACATTATGGTGTTACTAACTATATACATCATGGTGCTACAAACTATATACATCATGGTGTTACTAACTATATACATCATGGTGCTACAAACTATATACATCATGGTGCTACTAACTATATACATCATGATGTTACTAACTATATACATCATGGTGTTACTAACTATATACATCATGATGTTACTAACAATATACATCATGGTGTTTCTAACTATATACATCATGGTGTTACTAACTATATAAATCATGGTGTTACTAACAATATACATCATGGTGTTACTAACTATATACATCATGATGTTACTAACAATATACATCATGGTGTTTCTAACTATATACATCATGGTGTTACTAACTATATAAATCATGGTGTTACTAACAATATACATCATGGTGTTACTAACTATATACATCATGATGTTACTAACAATATACATCATGGTGTTTCTAACTATATACATCATGGTGTTACTAACTATATAAATCATGGTGTTACTAACAATATACATCATGGTGTTACTAACTATATACATCATGATGTTACTAACAATATACATCATGGTGTTTCTAACTATATACATCATGGTGTTTCTAACTATATACATCATGGTGCTACTAACTATATACATCATGATGTTACTAACTATATACATCATGGTGTTACTAACTATATACATCATGATGTTACTAACAATATACATCATGGTGTTACTAACTATATACATCATGGTGTTACTAACTATATACATCATGGTGTTACTAACTATATACATCATGATGTTACTAACTATATACATCATGGTGTTACTAACTATATACATCATGGTGTTACTAACTATATACATCATGATGTTACTAACAATATACATCATGGTGTTTCTAACTATATACATCATGGTGTTTCTAACTATATACATCATGGTGCTACTAACTATATACATCATGATGTTACTAACTATATACATCATGGTGTTACTAACTATATACATCATGATGTTACTAACAATATACATCATGGTGTTTCTAACTATATACATCATGGTGTTACTAACAATATTCATCATGGTGTTACTCACTATATACATCATGGTGTTAATAACTATATACATACATCATGGTGCTACTAACTATATACATCATGGTGTTACTAACAATATTCATCATGGTGTTACTCACTATATACATCATGGTGTTAATAACTATATACATACATCATGGTGCTACTAACTATATACATCATGGTGTTACTAACAATATTCATCATGGTGTTACTCACTATATACATCATGGTGTTAATAACTATATACATACATCATGGTGCTACTAACTATATACATCATGGTGTTAATAACTATATACATACATCATGGTGTTACTAACTATATACATCATGGTGTTACTAACTATATTCATCATGATGTTACTAACAATATACATTGTGGTGTTACTAACAATATACATCACGGTGTTACTAACTATATACATCACGGTGTTACTAGCTATATACATCATGGTGTTACTAACTATATACATTGTGGTGTTACTAACAATATACATCATGGTGTTACTAACAATATTCATCATGATGTTACTAACAATATACATTGTGGTGTTACTAACAATATACATCACGGTGTTACTAACTATATACATCACGGTGTTACTAGCTATATACATCATGGTGTTACTAACTATATACATCATGATGTTACTAACAATATACATCACGGTGTTACTAACTATATGCATCACGGTGTTACTAACTATATACATTATGGTGTTACTAACTATATACATCATGGTGCTACAAACTATATACATCATGGTGTTACTAACTATATACATCATGGTGCTACAAACTATATACATCATGGTGCTACTAACTATATACATCATGATGTTACTAACTATATACATCATGGTGTTACTAACTATATACATCATGATGTTACTAACAATATACATCATGGTGTTTCTAACTATATACATCATGGTGCTACAAACTATATACATCATGGTGTTTCTAACTACACACATTGTGGTGCTACTAACAACACACATCGAGCTTCTACTAACTACACACATCATGCTGCTACTAACTACAAGCATTGTGGTGTTAATAACTATATACATCATTGTGTTACTAACTATATACATCATGGTGTTACTAACTATATACATCATGGTGCTACAAACTATATACATCATGGTGCTACTAACTATATACATCATGATGTTACTAACTATATACATCATGGTGTTACTAACTATATACATCATGATGTTACTAACAATATACATCATGGTGTTTCTAACTATATACATCATGGTGTTACTAACTATATAAATCATGGTGTTACTAACAATATACATCATGGTGTTACTAACTATATACATCATGATGTTACTAACAATATACATCATGGTGTTTCTAACTATATACATCATGGTGTTACTAACTATATAAATCATGGTGTTACTAACAATATACATCATGGTGTTACTAACTATATACATCATGATGTTACTAACAATATACATCATGGTGTTTCTAACTATATACATCATGGTGTTACTAACTATATAAATCATGGTGTTACTAACAATATACATCATGGTGTTACTAACTATATACATCATGATGTTACTAACAATATACATCATGGTGTTTCTAACTATATACATCATGGTGTTTCTAACTATATACATCATGGTGCTACTAACTATATACATCATGATGTTACTAACTATATACATCATGGTGTTACTAACTATATACATCATGATGTTACTAACAATATACATCATGGTGTTACTAACTATATACATCATGGTGTTACTAACTATATACATCATGGTGTTACTAACTATATACATCATGATGTTACTAACTATATACATCATGGTGTTACTAACTATATACATCATGGTGTTACTAACTATATACATCATGATGTTACTAACAATATACATCATGGTGTTTCTAACTATATACATCATGGTGTTTCTAACTATATACATCATGGTGCTACTAACTATATACATCATGATGTTACTAACTATATACATCATGG
The DNA here is from genome assembly GCF_023373465.1 of Oncorhynchus keta. Lineage (NCBI taxonomy): Eukaryota > Metazoa > Chordata > Actinopteri > Salmoniformes > Salmonidae > Oncorhynchus > Oncorhynchus keta. Next base: position 65,520,577 of record NC_068421.1, on the reverse strand, counting down.
TGTTACTAACTATATACATCATGATGTTACTAACAATATACATCATGGTGTTTCTAACTATATACATCATGGTGTTACTAACAATATTCATCATGGTGTTACTCACTATATACATCATGGTGTTAATAACTATATACATACATCATGGTGCTACTAACTATATACATCATGGTGTTACTAACAATATTCATCATGGTGTTACTCACTATATACATCATGGTGTTAATAACTATATACATACATCATGGTGCTACTAACTATATACATCATGGTGTTACTAACAATATACATCATGGTGTTACTCACTATATACATACATCATGGTGCTACTAACTATATACATCATGGTGTTACTAACAATATTCATCATGGTGTTACTCACTATATACATCATGGTGTTAATAACTATATACATACATCATGGTGCTACTAACTATATACATCATGGTGTTACTAACAATATTCATCATGGTGTTACTCACTATATACATCATGGTGTTAATAACTATATACATACATCATGGTGCTACTAACTATATACATCATGGTGTTACTAACAATATTCATCATGGTGTTACTCACTATATACATCATGGTGTTAATAACTATATACATACATCATGGTGCTACTAACTATATACATCATGGTGTTACTAACAATATACATCATGGTGTTAATAACTATATACATACATCATGGTGTTACTAACTATATACATCATGGTGTTACTAACAATATACATCATGGTGTTACTAACAATATTCATCATGGTGTTACTCACTATATACATCATGGTGTTAATAACTATATACATACATCATGGTGCTACTAACTATATACATCATGATGTTACTAACAATATACATTGTGGTGTTACTAACAATATACATCACGGTGTTACTAACTATATACATCACGGTGTTACTAACTATATAAATCATGGTGTTACTAACTATATACATCATGATGTTACTAACAATATACATCACGGTGTTACTAACTATATGCATCACGGTGTTACTAACTATATACATTATGGTGTTACTAACAATATACATCACGGTGTTACTAGCTATATACATCACGGTGTTACTAACTATATACATCACGGTGTTACTAGCTATATACATCACGGTGTTACTAACTATATACATTATGGTGTTACTAACTATATGCATCACGGTGTTACTAGCTATATACATCATGGTGTTACTAACTATATACATCATGATGTTACTAACAATATACATCACGGTGTTACTAACTATATGCATCACGGTGTTACTAACTATATACATTATGGTGTTACTAACTATATACATCATGGTGCTACAAACTATATACATCATGGTGTTACTAACTATATACATCATGGTGCTACAAACTATATACATCATGGTGCTACTAACTATATACATCATGATGTTACTAACTATATACATCATGGTGTTACTAACTATATACATCATGATGTTACTAACAATATACATCATGGTGTTTCTAACTATATACATCATGGTGCTACAAACTATATACATCATGGTGTTTCTAACTACACACATTGTGGTGCTACTAACAACACACATCGAGCTTCTACTAACTACACACATCATGCTGCTACTAACTACAAGCATTGTGGTGTTAATAACTATATACATCATTGTGTTACTAACTATATACATCATGGTGTTACTAACTATTTACATCATGGTGTTACTAACTATATACATCATTGTTTCCCTAACTATATACATCATGGTGCTACTAACTATATACATCCTGGTGTTTCTAACTACACACATTGTGGCGTTACTATCTATATACATCATGATGTTACTAACAATATAAATCATGGTGCTACTAACTATTTACATCATGGTGTTACTAACTATATACATCATGGTGTTTCTAACTATATACATCATGGTGTTTCAAACTACAAACACTGTGGTGCTACTAACTACACACATCATTCTTCTACTAACTACACATATCGTGCTGCTACTAACTACACACATTCTGTTGTTAATAACTATATACATCATGGTGTTACTAACTATATACATCACAATGTTACTAACTATATGCATCATGGTGTTTCTAACTATATACATCATGGTGTTACTAACTATATACATCATGGTGTTACTAACTATACACATCATGGTCTTACTAACTATATACATCATGGTGTTACTAACTATATACATCATGGTGTTATTAACCTTATACATCATGATGTTACTAACTATATACATCATGGTGTTACTAACTATATACATCATTGTGTTTCTAACTATATACATCATGATTTTACTAACTATATACATCACAATGTTACTAACTATATGCATCATGCTGCTACTAACTATATACATCACAGTGTTTCTAACTATATACATCATGGTGTTACTAACTATATACATCATGGTGTTATTAACTTTACATCATGTTGTTACTAACTATATACATCATGGTGTTACTAACTATATACATCATGTTGTTACTAACAATATACATCACGGTGTTACCAACTATATACATCACGGTGTTACTAACTATATACATTATGGTGTTACTAACTATATACATCACGGTGTTACTAACTATATACATCATGGTGCTACAAACTATATACATCATGGTGTTTCTAACTACACACATTGTGGTGCTACTAACAACACACATCAAGCTTCTACTAACTACACATATCATGCTGCTACTAACTACAAGCATTGTGGTGTTAATAACTCTATACATCATTGTGTTACTAATTATATACATCATGTTGTTACTAACTATATACATCATGGTGTTACTAACTATATACATCATGGTGATTCAAACTACAAACACTGTGGTGCTACGAACTACACACATCATTCTTCTACTAACTACACATATCATGCTGCTACTAACTACACACATTCTGGTGTTAATAACTATATACATCATGGTGTTACTAATTATATACATCACAATGTTACTAACTATATGCATCATGCTGCTACTAACTATATACATCACGGTGTTACTAACAATATACATCACGGTGTTACTAACTATATACATCATGATGTTACTAACAATATACATCACGGTGTTACTAACTATATACATCATGGTGTTACTAACTATATACATCACGGTGTTACTAACTACATACATTATGGTGTTACTAACTATATACATCACGGTGTTACTAACTATATACATCATGGTGTTACTAACTATATACATCATGGTGTTACTAACTATATACATCATGGTGTTATTAACAATATACATCATGATGTTACTAACTATATACATCATGGTGTTACTATCTATATACATCATTGTGTTTCTAACTATATACATCATGATTTTACTAACTATATACATCATGGTGTTACTAACTATATACATCATGGTGATTCAAACTACAAACACTGTGGTGCTACGAACTAAACACATCATTCTTCTACTAACTACACATATCATGCTGCTACTAACTACACACATTCTGGTGTTAATAACTATATACATCATGGTGTTACTAATTATATACATCACAATGTTACTAACTATATGCATCATGCTGCTACTAACTATATACATCACGGTGTTACTAACAATATACATCACGGTGTTACTAACTATATACATCATGGTGTTACTAACAATATACATTGTGGTGTTACTAACAATATACATCACGGTGTTACTAACTATATACATCACGGTGTTACTAACAATATACATCACGGTGTTACTAACTATATACATCATGGTGTTACTAACAATATACATCACGGTGTTACTAACTATATACATCATGGTGTTACTAACTATATACATCACGGTGTTACTAACTACATACATTATGGTGTTACTAACTATATACATCACGGTGTTACTAACTATATACATCATGGTGTTACTAACTATATACATCATGGTGTTATTAACAATATACATCATGATGTTACTAACTATATACATCATGGTGTTACTATCTATATACATCATTGTGTTTCTAACTATATACATCATGATTTTACTAACTATATACATCATGGTGTTACTAACTATATACATCATGGTGTTACTATCTATATACATCATTGTGTTTCTAACTATATACATCATGACGTTACTAACTATATACATCATGGTGTTACTATCTATATACATCATTGTGTTTCTAACTATATACATCATGATTTTACTAACTATATACATCATGGTGTTTCTAACTACATATGTTGTGGTGTTACTAACTATATACATCATGGTGTTACTAACTATATACATCATGGTGTTACTATCTATATACATCATTGTGTTTCTAACTATATACATCATGATTTTACTAACTATATACATCATGGTGTTACTAACTATATACATCATGGTGTTACTATCTATATACATCATTGTGTTTCTAACTATATACATCATGATGTTACTAACTATATACATCATGGTGTTACTATCTATATACATCATTGTGTTTCTAACTATATACATCATGATTTTACTAACTATATACATCATGGTGTTTCTAACTACATATGTTGTGGTGTTACTACCTATATACATCATGGTGTTACTAACTATATACATCATGGTGTTACTATCTATATACATCATTGTGTTTCTAACTATATACATCATGATGTTACTAACTATATACATCATGGTGTTACTATCTATATACATCATTGTGTTTCTAACTATATACATCATGATTTTACTAACTATATACATCATGGTGTTTCTAACTACATATGTTGTGGTGTTACTACCTATATACATCATGGTGTTACTATCTATATACATCATTGTGTTTCTAACTATATACATCATGATGTTACTAACTATATACATCATGGTGTTACTATCTATATACATCATTGTGTTTCTAACTATATACATCATGATTTTACTAACTATATACATCATGGTGTTACTAACTATATACATCATGGTGTTTCTAACTATATACATCATGATTTTACTAACTATATACATCATGGTGTTACTAACTATATACATCATGGTGTTTCTAACTATATACATCATGATTTTACTAACTATATACATCATGGTGTTTCTAACTACATATGTTGTGGTGTTACTACCTATATACATCATGGTGCTACTAACTATATACATCATGATGTTACTAACTATATACATCATGGTGTTACTAACTATATACATCATGGTGTTACTATCTATATACATCATTGTGTTTCTAACTATATACATCATGATGTTACTAACTATATACATCATGGTGTTACTATCTATATACATCATTGTGTTTCTAACTATATACATCATGATTTTACTAACTATATACATCATGGTGTTTCTAACTACATATGTTGTGGTGTTACTACCTATATACATCATGGTGTTACTAATTATATACATCATGATGTTACTAACTATATACATCATGATGTTACTAACTATATACATCATGGTGTTACTATCTATATACATCATTGTGTTTCTAACTATATACATCATGATTTTACTAACTATATACATCATGGTGTTTCTAACTACATATGTTGTGGTGTTACTACCTATATACATCATGGTGTTACTAACTATATACATCATGATGTTACTAACTATATACATCATGATGTTACTAACTATATACATCATGGTGTTACTATCTATATACATCATTGTGTTTCTAACTATATACATCATGATGTTACTAACTATATACATCATGGTGTTACTATCTATATACATCATGGTGTTTCTAACTACATATGTTGTGGTGTTACTAACTATATACATCATGGTGTTACTAACAATATGCATCACGGTGTTACTACCTATATACATCATGGTGTTACTAACTATATACATCATGATGTTACTAACTATATACATCATGATGTTACTAACTATATACATCATGGTGTTACTATCTATATACATCATTGTGTTTCTAACTATATACATCATGATGTTACTAACTATATACATCATGGTGTTACTATCTATATACATCATGGTGTTACTAACTATATACATCATGGTGTTACTATCTATATACATCATGGTGTTACTATCTATATGCATCATGGTGTTATTAACTATATTCATCATGGTGTTACTGACTATATACATCATGGTGTTACTAACTATATACATCATGGTGCTACTAACTATATACATCATGATGTTACTAACTATATACATCATGGTGTTACTAACTATATACATCATGGTGTTACTATCTATATACATCATTGTGTTTCTAACTATATACATCATGATGTTACTAACTATATACATCATGGTGTTACTATCTATATACATCATTGTGTTTCTAACTATATACATCATGATGTTACTAACTATATACATCATGGTGTTACTAACTATATACATCATGGTGTTACTATCTATATACATCATTGTGTTTCTAACTATATACATCATGATGTTACTAACTATATACATCATGGTGTTACTATCTATATACATCATTGTGTTTCTAACTATATACATCATGATTTTACTAACTATATACATCATGGTGTTACTATCTACATATGTTGTGGTGTTACTACCTATATACATCATGGTGTTACTAACTATATACATCATGGTGTTACTAACTATATGCATCATGGTGTTACTAACTATATGCATCATGGTGTTACTAACAATATGCATCACGGTGTTACTACCTATATACATCATGATGTTACTAACTATATACATCATGATGTTACTAACAATATACATCATGGTGTTTCTAACTATATACATCATGGTGTTACTAACTATATACATCATGGTGTTACTAACTATATGCATCATGGTGTTATTAACTATATTCATCATGGTGTTACTGACTATATACATCATGGTGTTATTAACTATGTACATCATGGTGTTGCTAACTATATACATCATGGTGTTTCTAACTATATACATCATGTTGTTACTAACTATATACATCATGTTGTTACTAACTATATACATCATGGTGTTACTAACTATATACATCATGGTGTTCCTAACTATATACAGTGGGGCAAAAAAGTATTTAGTCAGCCTCCAATTGTGCAAGTTCTCCCACTTAAAAAGATGACAGAGGCATGTAATTTTCATCATAGGTACACTTCAACAATGACAGACAAAATGAGAAAAAAATCCAGAAAATCACATTGTAGGATTTTTTAGGAATTTATTTGCAAATGATGGTGGAAAACAAGTATTTTGTCACCTACAAACATCATCTTTGTATATGTCCAATTATGGCGTCTGGGACAGCAATTTTGTCAATTTCTTATTATACTACTTCTATGAATTAGTAAACAAACTGAAAGGGTGCATACTCACCTCAATGGCGCTGGCAATGCTAAAATGGGCTTTGCGGCACGAGAGTCAAAGATATAACTCTGTGCTAGAGTTGTCTATGTTTCAACTTTGCTTCATTGGCATAAATGTACCACTTGAGCTGGTCTGGAATTGGTGAGAATTTGATTCAAAGGAAGAGTGAATCTGAGACCGGAAATGTTGTTGTACAATACGCTAAGAGACAGTTTTGCAAACAGGCAAGTCTTCAGAGATTATTGTTTTATTTCTCTGAAAGAGAGAGAGAGCGAGAGATAGGAAGCAGCTCTGTAGAGGGAGCGGTGTGTAGTGAGTGGGGAGAAAGGGGCAGCTGGTATAGGATTAAATGCTGACATTCTGCATTTCTCATTTCTCCAACCCCAAAATACCCCCCTACTTCAGGGAAAGCCTGCCCTGAGGTTTGGCAGCAGGCTCTCGCAGTTATGGGCAGAAAGGATTTGCTTCTAAGTCACTCAGCTTTATGTAATAGCCTCCCGTATGCTCCATTCCAGGGAGGCATCTGTGGAGAAGTGACAGCATTTTGCTGTTGTGGCTTTGCTGGCTGCCAACACTAATGTCAGAGAAAGGTCCCTCAGAAGGGTGGGAGTGTAAGGGGGGAGGGAGAGAGAAAATATGGAGGAAGAAAGTTGATTGATCATCACAATGCCATATTATGGCTGGAAGGTGACACTGAATCTCACCAATATGTCCAATGCCATAAGTCTGATCTGAGTATGGGAGACGTGTCCCACAGCTTGAGGAACGAAACCTCACTGCCAGAGTTGTAAATCCAGAGGAGATCAGTGCAGGGAGATACGCAAAGAGGCGTTCTGGTTGTATGAAAAACATAATTGAAATTTATGTTGATATTTGAAATTTAACAGTATTAGTGTCGCAAGTCCATTTTGATTCCTCCCCTCAATTCAGAGGTTGAACATAATATGTATAGAATTTGTATAGCATGTGTAGGACGGAGTTTACATACATTAGTTTAGGTTTCAACCTTAAATGAGGATGGGAGAACTCTCAACTTTAGATTCCCTCTGACTTATAAACTGTTCATGAACTCAATCAGTGGTTTGTCTGACTGTCTGTCTGCCTGGTTAATTACTGGTTCATTATTTCTTTTGACACAGGTCGCCATGGCAAGTATTAGCTGTAACATCCTTAGTTGACAGGGAATGAACCCCTGGAGAATTTGTTTCCTTGCTGAACTTTTTCAAAGTGTACATTTCAACAGATTCAGTCTGAGAGTTTCCCACAGTGGGTTCGTGGGGAGCGCTTGTGAAAGAGTGAGATAGGGGAGGTAACTTCCCTATTTAAAGGACTCATCCAAAGGACACTTCAGTGTGACACATCTGCTTGTATTGACAGCTCTCTGTTTTGTCGGCATAAATAAGATGAAAATAATACATATAAAAGCTTAGTGTGCATATTGGCCCATTAAGCATTTTTCCTGTTGTTTTTATTGCTGGTTTAATCTTTTTTAATCTGTCAGAAAATCAATTTTTCATGTTGCTGCCAAGTTGCTGAGTAGAACACTCCATCATATTTACAGTGTCTGTCTGAGGCTGACTGGACGAGGCCTCATACTTTGCTTACCACTCATCGGACGTGCCATAGGCCACCACTTCAAAGACTGATGATGTGGAAATAGTGTATGATTTATGGTTCTTCTTCACAGTTTTGAAGCCATCAGTTTAATCAGTGATACGTTAACACAACATCAATTCCATCATGGATTGTTTTCCTTTGTCATCACTGTGTTGCACTTTGTATCTCTTCACAGTGGAGGACTGCATGATTTTGCATTAATTAATGTGCAGTTGGATTGTCCTGTACGAATATACTAGTCGTGTTAGTGTATGAAAATGTACACTGGTGTCCTCTGGGGCTCCTGATGATACCTTTCTAATAAAGTGCCATTATATTGTAATATATATGTTTCTCTGGATGACATGACACCACACATGTTCCATCTAGTGCTGGAGAATCTCTTATAGCTAAATAGCCCTTGTCATGTTTTCTGAACATGTGGTGATTTCTGTTGAGGGTTGTCTCTGGGGTCTTGAGAGAGACAGACGTGATTACGTGTTTTCAATGTATAATACGTGTTTTCAATGTATAATACGTGTTTTCAATGTATAATATGTGTTTTCAATGTATAATACATGTTTTGAATGTGTTAAACCTGAGATGCAAGTTGAATGGTAAGCTAATTCCCTTGAATATTCATTCATATCCTTATTTCCATCAATTATATATTGCCATGAATCTGATCCAAACCAGACCTGGCATATGTTCACAGAGAATCCTACGTGTAAAGTCCCCTGGTACTTACTAGTTCTAATCTGTGTATGACTGCAGGGGAATTAATCACATTCTGTGGCTGAAAGAGAAGGTGAGAATTTCCTCTGACATCAGATCAGTCAGTGTGGGGGAACAGAACTCTCTGGGTTTTCCTTCTAAACCCACAGTGAAACCCACAGTGAAACCCACAGTGAAACCATGATTATCTGCATTCAGCAAAAATGAAACGTCTATAATTCCAGTGGGGGCAGGATGCTAAAATACCTCATTTGACAGAACAAGTATAACTATAAAATGTATTTATATATTCATCAAGGGATTTAGCTGAGAACATAGGCTACCTGGAATAAAGTGGGTTTACTGAATCCATTACTGCTGTAGGGATTATTAACATCGCCACCAGTTGCAACGACTGATACATTCACATTAAGACATTGCAGGGCATTGAAATATGTCATTTTTATTCACAGCCGCAGTGCCTCCGAAGCAGAAACTATTAATATTGTAAGCAATTTATTTGTCAGCTTAAAAAAAAGCTCTGTTTTGTAGAAACCTTTTTTGCGAGGCTATTTTCCCCTTGAGCTCACTGGCTTATTAGAGAGACACAGAGCGTTATTTGCTTATGCAGTGAAGCCTAAAACAGTGGAGCAGCAGTATTTAAAGCCGCTTCGCCCCTCCATTTCCCTGAATGATTACCTCTGTCAAGGCTCCAGCAGACCCCAGAGCCCCCGACCACAGATACTGTATATCACTATGAGAGCCGTACAACACCTGTCTCTTAAAACGCTCCAGAAAACCTGACGGGCATTTTTGACACACCTCAGTGTGCATTAACTGTTGCAGAAGGCATCTTTAAATGCCTGCCCATGAAACCAGTAAGGGAGTGAGAGGTAGGGGTCTGAACCATTAGATGACTACTATTGGCACCGGGATGTAGCTGCACACCAGCTAGAAACCATTATCCAACCATTACTCTCACATCCTTAGACAGTGTACATTTCAAGAATCTTCCAAAGAGTGTGTGTTCTCCAAATTGCACATGTCATGGTATGGGTGTTGAGTGGCCTAGGACTGCACCAAGGAGATATCAGATCAATCAAGGCTAATGCGGAGTGGGCAATGTTGGCTCCCCATGACCTTACAGCGAGAGGATGGGGTGTTGTAAAAGGGTGAGGTTAAGGGAGAGGTCATGTGTTGCACTGTCCAATGCCCAAATGTAAGGCCCTCAGTGCAATGTTCAGGGCCAGCGAAGTGTTAAGCCCTGTGATGGATTAGGGCTAAATGAGAGTGCTTACTGGATGCTGTCACGCTTGGACTGTTTCTACCTCTCACTCCCAGACATAGGAGAAAGAGAGAGGGGGGGTGGAGTATGTCTGCAAAATTCTAATTTCCTCTCCCCTTTATGTTAATGGACTCAGGGGGGAAAACCAACTGTCCTTAAAGAAAGGTGGAATGAAATGCGCTGTAAATGTCAGTGAATGACAGATCAGAGAGATAGTGAGGACGAGAGAGCGAGGGATGAGGCGAGCGCTTTCTCCACCCAGTCCTTCTCCTCCCACCGCAGACCTCCCCTCACCCTTCCATCTCCATTCTCACCTATCTGTAACCAGGCATAAAACTACATTTTTACTGCTTAATAATGGAGGAAATATAAAACCTCCGTGAATATGAGTAGGTGAGGGCATTCTGCAGTACATCTCCTTTAATTAAAAAGAAGATGGAATGACAAAAGGGAAAGAACCTGGGGACTTGTTCCTTATTTTCTCTCTCTTCTTTTTAGGACTTTTACGGTCTCTACAAAATATTTTATTCCTTTGCAATTACATGTACTGGTGCTTTAACAGCAGAGGCCATAACGACCTGGTCCCTGGGCAGTCGTGTCATGGTAGAGGCTTCAGTGTTGGAGTAGGAGTCATTTATCTCCATGGCTGATGGGCTTTTACCACAGACATAGATTGAGATATAATTTTCATATATGTCAAATTATGGCATCTGAATGTGCACAGGCAGCGCCATTGAGGCAATCGGATTTTGAAGTTGTCCATTTTCTTCTTCTACTACTTCGACGAGTTGGCAGACAAACTGAAAGGGTGCATACTTCCACCGAGCTCACAGGTATAATTCATTGGCTGAATCATGTGATCCTTAACCCATAGGAAGTCCCACCCATTTGTCTACTTTAAAATGGTGGAAGCCCTCAATGGCAATGTCCACACCAAAACAGGGTTTATCCATCTAGAGTTCTCTATCTAACTCTATAGATTTTACACACTGTTATTAGGTTAACTATCAAACAAAATGCAATGGTTGTGGCCTTTTTAAATAAATGTAAACTTTCAAAGTGTTTGGGCAGGTTGAAATAAAAAACACTCCCACTCTTTTATGTAATAATACATTGTTCATATACCCATTTGATTTTTAAACTCATGAGTTATGGGAACAAAATATGGATAGTCTTTTCAAATGTGTTATTTCTACCTCCATTAATTAATGTGTTGTTTGCTTTGTTTTGCAGGGCATGTTTAATGAATGTACTGATTTCCCTTGAAGTCGACTATGCCATATGCACGAAAATAAATCAAAGGCCTTTTTGGTGGAAGAAAGGAAATCAAATGCTTGCAGGATTCCGAGGGCCAAAATAGCCAATCAATATCCGTCAAATGGAATTAGCTTTTTCTCCAGGAGTGGGCAGGCCTTTCTAGATGACTCATCCGTGCTTTCCCCTCTCTCAATTATGGAGATGTTTCCTCCTCACCACAACAGTCATGTTGTTCCACTGTTCTCTACCCACCACAGATCTATTCAAGAATGTACAATGTGATTCGCTCTCATCCCTGGCTTGTACAAACCCTTCATTCAAAGGGAGGTGTACAAAAGAATCCTGTTGAAAATGTATCAGACCAAAGTGCTCTTCTGAATCAAGCAGCTCTCCTACGACATGACCTTTGCTCTGATACTAAGCGTGATCTGTCAGCTAAGGGGCAAATCAAGAGAGGTTTGTGAGCTATAAAAGATGCAGGCAAATCATTGAACATATTAAGTTACTGCCCACTTCATACTTCCTACTTAATTATCTTTTCTGGTCACAGAGGTACAGCGCATTCGGAAAGTATTCAGACCTTTTTAATTTTTCCACACCTGTTGTATTCGGCGCATGTGACAAATACAATTTGATTTGATTTGATTTGAGACTCAAAATTGAGCTCAGGTGCATCCTATTTCCACTGAGCATCCTTGAGATGTTAATACAACTTGATTGGAGTCCACCTGTGGTAAATCCAATTGATTGAACATGATTTTGACGAAGGTTCACCTTCCAACAGGACAATAACCCTAAGCACACAGCCAAGACAACGCAGGAGTGGCTTCGGGACAAGTCTCTGAATGTCCTTGAGTGGCCCGGCCAGAGCCTGGACTTGAACCCAATCTAACATCTCTGGAGAGACCTGAAAATAACTGTGCAGCGACACTCCCAATCCAACCTGACAGAGCTTGAGAGGATTTGCAGAGAAGAATGGGAGAAACTCCCCAAATATAGGTGTGCCAAGCTTGTAGTGTCCTGCCCAAGAAGACTCGAGGCTGTAATCTCTGCCAAAGGTGCTTCAACAAAGTACTGAGTAAAGGGTCTGAATACTTATGTAAATGTGATATTTCTGTTTCTAATTTTTTATAAATGAGAAAAAATGTCTATAAAACTGTTTTTGCTTTGTCATTATGGGGGATTGTGTGTAGATTGATTTAATAATCAATCAACACACAATCTACACATAATAATTTTGGTACAAGGCTGTAACCTAACTAAATGTGGGAAAAGTTGAGGAGTTTGAATACTTTCCGAAGGCACTGTATGTTTCCCATGGCAATAAAACCCTTTGAGAGAGAGAGAGAGAGAGAGAGAGAGAGAGAGAGAGAGAGAGAGAGAGAGAGAGAGAGAGAGAGAGAGAGAGAATATTGTGCCTACCAACTTGTTTGGAAGTAGGAAGTTTAAGCCACTGAAACGTGTTATTGTTAATCAGTGTTATCATAGCAACAGCAATAAAAGCTTTATTTGTGTTTATACAATTAATCTCTACTTGTTCTGATTAGTTTTCAAATGTATGTAATGACTGTTGTAGTGAAACCTAGTTGGGTTATGATTGTAATGAAATTATAGTATAAGTTGTATGGTTTTGCTAAGATATCAAGGAGAGCCTTTATCAGAGAGAAAATGGGGGAATGGTTTTGCTAAGATATCAAGGAGAGCCTTTATCTGAGAGAAAATGGGGGAATGGGACAATTAAGAGGGAAAAATAGACAAAACATATCAGCTCTTTTCCTGAGATGGCCTCACTTGGGAGGATTCACCATTTCTGTTGCCGTTGTAATGTGAGATCTTTTTAAAGGCAGAAGTGTGAGTGAAAGTAAAATTAGTGGGAGTATAATGATGGATAAAATGGCATTTGAGATTCATTAGTACCTCCCCGACACACTCTCTCTCTCCCTGCTGTGATACACATTTAATTTAATCTTCAAACAAAGTCTAATTTCTGAGCGAATCGGTCTTGGGCAGCTTTTTGATCTAACATAGATAACCATCATGTTGTCACTATGTCATTCTACCCACTGTCACTGGACTACCTCTGATACCAGGGGACTGTAGTCCTGAGAACTGGGTTTGACATTGATGACTTTGTTAGGGCCATGTGTTTTAGCAGAACACCCTCTTTACAAAGATACATTGTATCCCTGTGGCCCAGGGGAGGTTTGTGTGCTGTGTGTTTTGCCCTTCAGATCCGGTATGTAGAGAAGCAAAGACATTGGAGATGGATTTATGTAATGTATTTCCTAAAGAGCAAACCCAATGTTGTCTTGTCTTGATTTAAACATTAATATGTAGACTGTTATTTTATCACGTTTCAGGTAAGACCCAGATGCAGTCAATGTCGAAGTAACTCAAGTTTAATACTAGTACAGGTGCAGGCAAAACGACAGAGGTCAGTAATACAGGTAGGGTGCAAAAGGTCCAGAACGGCAGGCAGTCTCAGCGCCAGAGCAGGCAGGGGTCAATAATCCAGTGTGGTGTGGCAAAGTACAGAAAGGCAGGCAGGCTCAGGGCCAGGACAGGTAGAATGTTAAAAACCGGGAAAAACTAGAAAACAGGAACAGGAACAGACAGGAGCAAGGGGGAAAACGCTGGTAGGTTTCACAAAACAAAACAAACTGGCAACAGACAAACAGAGAACACAGGTATAAATACACTTGGGAAAATGGGGAAGATTGGCAACACCTGGAGGGGGTGGAGACAAGCACAAAGACATGTGAAACAGATCAGGGTGTGACATATTTATCTAATTAACTAACTATGTTTAATTGTTACCCGATTAAATTAATCATGTAACAATTAACTCATTAGGATCTGGGGCACCACAAGAGCGGTTCTTTAAATAGTTATCATCTCCCGAATTAAACTCTGAAAGATCTTTACCTATCTATAAATAGTAAATGTATTAATCATAACCCTGTATCATATCATCATTCTGTTTTTGCATCTGCAAAAACCCAAGCCTCACTTATGATTCAGTACTACACAAATTGGTTTCATTATTTATTTACCATCTAATTGAATGTGAACACAGGATAAACATACACACTTTGCGCCTGTTATTGACTGGAGACATAATACGCTGAAAACAGGTCCCTAGCGGAATGACAACAACATTGATGCTTGTTAAAGAAAAGATGGAGAGGGAGAGAGAGAGGGACGGAGACACTTAACATTGTTCCATTCAGAAACTACTCTCACCGACAGTAACCATATACTTTGCACACGAACCGCCACTCGCTTTGAGTAAGAAATCATGAATTTATTTATGTGAAATGCATGGGTTCGCCAGGGATCTGTCGGTGAACAGGGCAGCCTTGGAAAGGAGGTTGGGCCTTTTCACGGCACGCTTGTAAGGCTCTGATTGTCCTGAACAGAACTACAGAGTTGACTTTCCTTCCATTCACTCTTGAAGATGCTTCTTTGAAGATAGGCTAACCAACTGTATTGATGGTTTCCCAGTGGGGTGATGAGAGTAGCGTAATACGTTGGTTTGAGCAGAGTAACAGGATGGTCCTTCTTAAATTCGCTTTCGAAGATTCTTTACTTAGGACAGCTATTCAGCCGTACTAGTGATTGTCCGGGAGGTGAGTTTATCGTCTCCAACTTGTGTTGAGATTCAAAGTTCAAACCACTTTAAACGTGCAGCTGCAGCTTCACGTCTTTCTGGTCTGATGTGTTTTTTCTTAATCCATCATTTATACAGTTTGCTCAAAAGGGGCGTTTCCGGCAGGCTGGCACGCTCCCTGTGCAAAGTTTATGGAAAACAATTATCTCTTATAACTTCTCAAATCACATCCTTCTCTTAACAAAAACACTTTCAGAATTGTTCATATTACATTCACAACGCGTAGTATGGAAAATTTGTGTATGTACAGTAGTGGGTATACTTTCCAAGTTACAGTATTTCTTTATAGCATTTTTAATGACATCACAAAATAACATTAGTGTTCTATAGGTTGCCTCTGACCATTCCCCACATTCTATGTTAGAAATATTGTTCCAGTATTCGCTTTGAACGTGTTAGAGTTTCAGCGGGAAAAAGTCTGCTGAAACAAAGTACATTCCTTTGGTGAATCTTGAGAGCACAGGGCTGGATCTTCTCCCCTGATTTACAACAGGACATGAGGGGGACATCTATGGGTGAAAGGGGGTCTGATTGAAGTTATTCATTGCAAACCTAATCTGACCTATTTGGATTCTCATGGACTTTCATTACAATGTACAGCATGCGATCTAGAATTATGATGAATTGCTTGACTTGATTGATTTACTAATTGTTTGGTTGCACTACATGGCTGTCTACAATGTTAACATTTGGATGCTGTTGGACATGTCACACTTCACAAAATAACCTGTCTCACATATTTTCATACCAATCAGTTTCATCCTGATTAATATACCAAATGTTAAAGCTATTAGGAGTACATGGGTGTTAGGTTGGAAATGTGGTTACCTACAAAGGGTTTTAACAATCAGGAAATGGGATGCTCATGTTTTTATAGCATTCATCTTAAATGTTCCCCCGTCAAAAATAAAAGAGATATTTGAATAGGGAAAGAGACTTCCTCAAATATAGCTATTTTATTTGAGTCAGATTACCAAGTAATCAGAAAGGATTAAAAAAGTTATCATTTTTTTTGTAAAGAAAAGCATTATATTGTGAGTTGAGAGTAATGAAGATAATTTGCAAGGGAACAGATGGTGGGTGTTGATGTTCTCGTTGACAGGTAGCATGTTGTCAGTGCTTGGTGTTGTTATCATACAGAGAACAGCAGCTTTGAGTCCTAATTGGGACCCAGAAGGATTTTGCTTCAGAGCTGGGAGTGGAGGAAGAGAGAGGAGCAGAGACAGGAGAGAGCAGCCAGAGCTTGGTATTAAAGAGAAACGCACATCAAAAAACACACCAGCTGGCCCATCATTTTCCTGAAAAGAGAAGAGGGTTGAAATGGTGGAAATTCTTTCTAAGGGGCATATGAATACATAAAGAGACAGATCTGTTTTCAGTCAGTGTGTTGATAAAAATAGATTATGTTTGTTTATTTATTTACTGTTTGGTGCAGTGCATGGCTAATGTAACATAAAATAATTTTTTGTCGATATCCAAAACCTACTTTTAGAATTTTAAGCCCATATTCACGGTTCTCCAACCTTGTGACAATACCATGTTGTAGAGCAGGGGTATTCAACTCTTACCCTACGAGTTCTGGAGCCTGATGGTTTTCTGTTCTACTTTATAATTTATAATTAATTTCACCCACCTGGTGTCCCAGATCTACAGTAAATCAGTCCCTGAATAGAGGGCACCAATGAAGAAAACGCAGTGGAACTGGCTTCGAGGTCCAGAGTTGAGTTTGAGGGTTATAGAGGTAGATACCTGAGATAATGAAAGGTTAGGGTTAGGGTTAGGTCTTGGGTTACAGCTAGGGATTAGGGTTGATTAGTGGTGTGGACATGAATTTACGGATAGGGTTAGGTTTTGAATAGAATTAGGGTTTGGGTTATGGACCAAGGATAGGATTAACCCTAAACCTAACACTTAATCCTATTTTTGGATCTTGAACCTTGGATCTAAATGGAATATAACACAAGTATATATCCTCTGGAAACACAGCATTTTCATACAGCATTTTCATAAGCATCTTTCAGTTTCTCAAGTACATACCTCTACAACATGTTGCTTGTCAGATGGGTGAAAAATAGTGGATACAGTGCATTCGGAAAAAAAGGTTATAACCTTATTTGTCACGCACTGATCTTTTTCACCTGTCCTTGTGATTGTCTCCACTCCCTCCAGATGTTGCTTATTTTCCCAGGTGTATTTATCCCTGTGTTTCCTGTCTCTCTGTGCCAGTTCGTCTTGTCTTGTCAAGTCAACCAGCGTGTTTTTCCCGTGCTCCTTCTTTTTCTTATCTCTCTTTTGCTACTCCTCCCGGTTTTGACCCTTGCTTGCCCTGACTCTGAACCCACCTGTCTGACCATACTGCCTGCCCTGACCTCGAGCCTGCCTGCAACTCTGAACCTCCTGGACTCTGACCTTGTTATGATATTTTTGCCTGTCCACAACCATTCTCTTGCCTGCCCCTTGGATTATAATAAATATCAGTGACTCTAACCATCTGCCTCCTGTGTCTGCATCTGGGTCTCGTTCCTGTGCCCTTATAGTATGAACTGGCCATGACAGACCCAACAGACTTGGACCAGCTCCGCCACGCTGTCTCCTTGCAGGGAGCCACCATTGGGAGGCATGAAGAGTTACTACAGGACCTTTTGGAATGGCTTCGTTCCCTGATGGAATGCCATGACCAAGGGTTTAAGGCTATGATGGAGGAAATCAGGGAGTTAGCTCATAGGCAGCCTGCCACCTCAAACCGCCATCCACCCAGTAACCTTTTTTCTATTAGTGGTGAGTTTGTACAGCCTACAGCCTTCTATCTCAGTTTCTTTCTCTTCTTTCTCCGTTATTTTTGAGCTACAGCCATCTTCGTTCCCTTCGGACCGATCAAAGATATCATATATTATTACGCTAATGTCTTGAAGGGAGCTTTCCTGGGCTATGGCAGTTTGGGAGCAACAATCCTCCATTTGTTGTCATCTAGAGCATTTCTTGGCAGAGGTGAGGAAGATGTTTGATTCTCCGGTATCTGGGAGAGGCGGCCTGAAAACTACTTGAATTATGTAGTGTGGCAGACTCCCGTAGTGTGGCAGACGACGCTGTAGACTTTCGCACGTTGGTTGCCGAGAGTGCCTGGAATCCGGAGTCCCTTTTCGATACCTTCCTCCACAGATTATCAGCAGTAATAAAAGATGAGCTAGCTGCTTGGGAATTACCGGTTGACCTCGATTCCCTCATCGCTCTCACCATTAGGATTGATGGACGTCGGATTACGGGAACGCAGGAGTGCGAGGAGGTCTGGCCAAGGTCACACTCGTCATCCACTGTGGCTCGCTCACCTCTGAGGGAATCCGGAAGTCCCCAAAGACTGTTTTTCAAGAGGATCCGAAGCCACCCATTACTAGGTACAAGTACACTGGTGAGCCAGACTGGGAATCATCTAATTCCTATTACCCGTACCCCTTTTGGTGTTATCCTGCTGTGGGGATACCAGTCAAAGTCTCTTCAGGAGCTCATTGACTCTGGGGCTGATGAGAGTTTCATGGACGCTACCCTGGTATCCGAACTAGGTATTCCCACTCAACTCCTCTACATTCAGATGGATGCCAGAGCACTGGACGGCTGTTCCATAGGTAGTCACGCACAGCACAGTTCCCATTAATCTGCGGATATCTGGTAATCCCAGTGAGTCAATACAGCTTCTCCTCATTGAGTCTCCTCACATCCCTGTTGTTTTGGGATTTTCTTGGCTCCAGAAGCACAATCCCAATATTGACTGGACCAAGGGTTCAATCCTGGGTTGAAGCCCATTCTGCCATTCTCACTGCCGAAAGGTGGCGCAGTCTTCTCCGGAACATCTGCCTCGAGGGTTAAGTACGGCTTCGGATCTCTCTGCCATTCCCGCAGAGTATCATGTCCTCCGGGAATTTTTCAGTAAGGCTCATGCTATCTCCCTTCTTCCACATCATCCTTACGATTGTGCTATTGACCTCCTCCAGGGCACCACACCGCCTCGAGGCCGGCTATATTCCCTGTCTGGACCTGAGACCAAGGCCATGGAGGAGTACATTGAGAACTCTCTGGCTGCTTGAAGAGCATTCGCCCTTCTGCCTCTCCTGCGTCCATGTATTGATTACCAGGGCCTCAATGACATCATGATCAAAAATAGGTACTCCCTACCAATCCTCTTCTCGGCTTTCAAACCATCCAGGGGGCAACCCTGTTTCCAGGGGGCAACCAACTATGACATTGGCAAACGGGAACTCCTAGCGGTTAAGATGGCTCTGGAGGAGTGGAGGCATTGGCTGGAAGGGGCGGAGCATTTTTGGTTTGGACTGACCATAAGAATTTAGAATCTCTGAACAGCGGGAGCTTCAAAGGCCTCTGGATTTAGGTGTGGCAGGCTGCGAGAGACTCCTGCCACTTGGTGGACCCAAAGGCCTTGACACCTCTCACTTCACATCCCAGTGCTAATTTAAGTTATATCTGGTCTGTCCTAGCAAGGCTGGCAGCCTTAACTCAGCATTCAGTCCCCATAAAGTAATATTTATCATTTTAATGTACAACATTTTTCTTCTTCTTCTTGGCTTTCAAAATAGCATCAGACCAAACACTACTCACTCAGTTCCAGGTTGGATGGTGTCCTCAGGTCTCTGCTGTTTGCCAGAGCAACCTCCGTATATCTTGGAAAAATGAATCCCTGGTAGCCGTAATACCTCCAGGTAATTTTGTCCAAAATTAGGTTGAAGGTTTGGAGTTTTGATCTGGAGCGAAGGCTGTGGGGTAGGGTAGCATCCTGCATGTGTCCCTGCTGAAAAATCCAAGTTTATCTATCTCCAAAACTATAATTTTGTATAAAAAAACATGTTGAAAATGTGAGCTCACATGCAGCTGTGTGTCTCTCTCTCAGTTGTATATCTCAGTTTTGTATTATTTACATACAGTACCAGTCAAATGTTTGGACATACCTACTCATTCAACGGTTTTTCTTTATTTTTCCTATTTTCTACATTGAACAATTATAGTGAAGACATCAAAACTATGACATAACACATGGAATTATGTAGTAACCAAAGAAATGTTAAACAAATCAAAATATATTTTATATTTGAGATTCTTCGAATAGCTACCCTTTTCATTCATGACAGCTTTGCACACTCTTGGCATTGTCTCAACCAGCTTCACCTGGAATGCTTTAAAAACAGTCTTGAAGGAGTTCCCACATATGCTGAGCCTTTGTTGGCTACTTTTCTTTCTCTCTCCGGTCCAACTCATCCCAAACCATCTCAACTTGGTTGAGGTCGGGGGATTGTGGAGGCCAGGTCATCTGATGCAGCACTCCATCACTCTCCTTTTTGGTCAAATATCCCTTCCAAGATTAAGGTGTGTTGCGTCATTGTCCTGTTGAAAAACAAATGATAGTCCCACTAAGCCCAAACCAGATGGGATGGCATATCGCTGCAGAATGCTGTGGTAGCCATGCTGGTTAAGTGTGCCTTGAATTCTAAATAAATCATAGACAGTGTCACCAGCAAAGCACCCCACACCATCACACCTCCCCCTCCATGCTTTACGGTGGAAAATACACATGCAGAGATCATCCGTTCACCCACACCGTGTCTCACAAAGACATGGATGTTGGAACCAAAAATCTGAAATTTGGACTCCAGACCAAAGGAACATTTCCACGGGACTAATGTTCATTGCTCGTGCTTCTTGGCCCAGGCAAGTCTCTTCTTCTTATTGGTGTCCTTTAGTAGTGGTTTCTTTGCAGAAATTCTACCACGAAGGCCTGATTCACAGTCTCCTCTGAACAGCTGATTTTGAGATGTTTCTGTTACTTGAACTCTGTGAAGCAATTTTTTGGGCTGCAATTTCTGAGGCTGGTAACTCTAATGAACTTATCCTCTGCATCAGTGGTAACTCTGGGTCTTCCTTTCCTGTGGCAGTCTTCATGAGAGCCATGACCTTCATGTCTTAAAGTAATGATGGACTGTCGTTTCTCTTTGCTTATTTAAGCTGTCCATAATATGGACTTTGTCTTTTACCAAATAGGGCTATCTTCTGTATATCCCCCTACCTTGTCACAACACAACTGATTGGCTCAAATGCATTAAGAAGGAAAGAAATTCCACAAATGAACTTTTAAGAAGACACACCTGTTAATTGGTATGCGTTCCAGGAGACTATCTCATGAAGCTGGTTGAGAGAATGTCAAGAGTGTGCAAAGGGTGACTACTTTGAAGAATCTCAAATATAAAACGTGAAAGAAATCAAGGGGACTGAATACTTTCCAAAGGCACTGTAAGGTCCCAGAGTTGACACTGCATGTCAATGCAAAAATCAAGCCATGAGTTTGAAGGACTTGTCCATTGAGCGCCGAGACAGGATTTGCACGAGGCACAGATCTGGGGAAGGGTACCAAAATATTTATGCAGCATTGAAGGTCCCCAAGAACACAATGGCCTCCATCATTCTTAAATGGAAGAAGTTTGGAACCACCAAGACTCTTCCTAGAGCTGGCAGCCCAGCCAAACTGAGCAATCGGGGGAGAAGGGCCTTGGTCAGGGAGGTGACCAAGAACCTGATGGTCTCTCTGACAGAGCTCCAGTGTTCATCTGTGGAGATGGGAGAACCTTCCAGAAAGAGAACCATCTCTGCAACCCTCAACCAATCAGGCCTTTATGGTAGAGTGGCCGGACGGAAGCCACTCCTCAGTAAAGGCACATGACAGCTTGCTCGGAGTTTGCCAAAAGGCACCTAAAGGACTCTCAAACCATGAGAAACAAGATTCTCTGGTCTGATGAACAGGACAATAACCCTAAGCACACAGCCAAGACAACACAGAAGTGGCTTCAGGACAAGTCTCTGAATGTCCTTGAGTGGCCCACCCAGAGCCCGGACTTGAACCTGATCGAACATCCCTGAGAGACCTGAAAATTACTGTGCAGCGACACTCCCCATCCAGCCTGACAGAGCTTGAGAGGATCTGCAGAAACTCCCCAAATACAGGTGCCAAGCTTTTAGCGACATATCCAAGAAGACTCTGGGCTGTAATCGCTGCCAAAGGTGCTTCTACAAAGTATTGAGTAAAGGGTCTGAATATTTATGTAAATGTTATATTTTCGTTTATTTTCGTTTATTTGTTTATTTGTTTGTTTATTTTTTCATTTGTCATTATGGGGTATTGCTAATCATTTTTAGAATAAGGCTAGAACTTAAAAGGGGTCTGAATACTTTCCCAATACACTGTTTAGGCTTAAAATGATCAAATCAGGTTTTAGATATGGACTAGAAAGATATTTGATGTTAATTGAGAATTGCATTGCCCCAAGTAAATAAATGAATAAACAAATTGGTAAGATTAAGGCAGGGATTCAAAATAATTTACACTTGTGCAGACATACGTAGCATTTACCATGAACTTGATCTCCACAAAAGTCGAAGAGAATTCCTTTAAGATGTGCATTATTGGCTGAATAGCATCCTGCACTATAACACCCCGTCAATTGAATCTCGGCCCAAGTTCAAAACCCTCAAGTCAACTTTCATGCGTTCACAAAAAAAGGATGCCAGCGGGTTATTGACCTTTTCTCAAGTTAGAGAACTACAGCTGCATACACGGATACTTCATCTGTTTTTCTTCAACTCAAGAGAAAGCATCTCATGACCTTATTTTGGGGAGAAAATGAGTAGTTTTTGTTTGTTTTCTGACCATATGGCTCCTTTAGTGTGTAATGACCTCCGAGCCCCCCAGGACATTTAACACAGCCTCCAGTGGCCATTTACATTATATAGTCTGTCATGCACCAGTTGGCATGTGCCAGTTTGCATGCGTGCGTGCGTGTGTGTGTTTGGCATAGGCTTGCGAGTATGTGCAAGAATATGAAATTGAAGTTTATGTATTTGAAAACTTTATGACGATGACAAGGGTTGGTGAATGAGAGTGCCTAAAAGCTTTTGAAACAAAGTACAGCAGATTGCAATAAACAGATTACATTACTGTACATTAATTACATCCTTACATTTCTCCAGCTCCATCACTCAGCTTTTTACCAAATCAGGGGCAGTGTCAACTTTGCTATTCTTTGAATTGCAGATTGCCGCTTTAAGGAAAAGGCAAAATAGTGAGGACACACTAGTCACAAAGTACATTTTTCTTCAATCCCAGTATTTTCAATATAGAGTTATTATCAACGCTATTTAGCGGATTTGGTTGATTTTAAGGTCTCAAACCAATGAGCATAACATTGTTCATCAAGAATATGGTCAAAATGGAATTATTGACAATGAAAAAGGTGGAACTGTTGTTCCCTTGTCATATAATTGGTACATTTAATATCAATATTGGATCACGACTGAGACCTGGTTCAATTTGAGTCCCGTGGCAAAACCTGTTGAGAACCACTGCTATGTATGACTTAGTGGTGCAGCTGCATGGTAAAGAGGAATGAGAATGAGAATCTATCTGACTTCTGGTAGTTTCCCCACTGTGTTGATAAAAGGAGGACCAGGGACTTCAGGATATACCACGTCTTCAAAAAGTATTCATATCTCTTGACTTATTCAACATTTTGTTGTGTTCCAGCCTGAATTCAAAATTGATTCAAAATCTGTTTTCTTGTTGTCCATCTACACACAATACCCCATAATGACAAAGTGAAAATGTGTTTTTAGACATTTTTGCCATTTTTACTGGAAATTAAATATCTCATTTACTTAAGTAGTCACACCCCTTTGCTAGGACACTCCAAATTGAGCTCAGGTGCATCCAGTTTCCTTTAATCATCCTTGAGATGTCACTATAACTTTATTGTAGTCCACCTGTGGCCAATTAAATTGTTTGGACATGATTTGGAAAGAAACACACTGGGACTTGCTCTTCTGGGACTTGCTTACATTCAGCCACAAGAGTATTCGTGAGGTCGGGCACTGATGTTGGGCGATTAGGCCTGGCTCGCTGTCGGTGTTCCAATTCATCCTAAAGGTGTTCGATGGAGTTGAGGTCAGGGCTCTGTGCAGGCCAATCATGTTCTTCCACAACAATCTCAACAAACATTTATGTGTGGACCTCGCTTTGTGCATGGGGGCATTGTCATGTTGAAACAGGAAAGGGCCTTACCCAAACTGTTGCCACAAAGTTGGAAGCATAGAATTGTCTAGAATGTCATTGTAGGCTGTAGCGTTAAGATTTCCCTTCACTGGAACTAAGGGGCCTAGCCCGAACAGTGAAAAACTGCCCCAGAACATTATTCCTCATCTACCAAACTTTACAGTTGGCACTATGCATTGGGGCAGGTAGTGTTCTCCTGGCATCCGCTGAACCCATATTCATCCATCAGACTGCCAGATGGTGAAGCGCGATTCATCACTCCAGAGAACGCGTTTCTACTGCTCCAGAGTCCAATGTCGGTGAGCTTTACACCACTGCGCATTGCGCATGGTGATCTTAGGCTTGTGTGCGGCTGCTCGGCCATGGAAATCCATTTCATGAAGAACCCGACAAACAGTTATTGTGCTGACGTTGCTTCCCGTAGGAGTTTGGAACTCAAAGTATTGCAACCGAGGATATCACTTTGCAGTCCTGTTTTGTGAGCTTGTGTGGCCTACCACTTCACGGCTGAGCCGTTGTTGCTCCTTGACGTTTCCACTTCACAATAACAGCACTTATAGTTGACTGGGGCAGCTCTAGCAGGGCAGAAATTTGATTAACTGACTTGTGACTAACATCCTATGCCGGTGCCAGTGAGCTCTTCAGTAAGGCCATTCTACTGCCAATGTTTGTCTATGGAGATTGCATGGCTGTGTGCTCGATGTTATACACCTGTCAGTGGCTGAAATTTCTGAATCTCCTTATTTGAAGTGGTGTCCACGTACTTTTGTATATTATAGTGTAGAATACACAACAAATAGAATACAATCCAATGCAAAATACAATATGAAATACATCAAATGTATCTGTGTCTCTTCTATGTTATAGCTGACTTTTCTCATTCCTGATTCATTTAGGATTTAAGACAAACTGATAGATTCGACCAAATTTCTGGACACATCTTTTAGGAATCACAGTTTTGAGAGAAGTCACAGAGGGCTATTGCAAGAAACTATTGTATATAAGATCCTTATCCAGTTCATATTTCTAATTGGCTTTTTTATATATTTTATTTTTTTACATGTTTTTGGAGAGTTTGAAATTGGGAGAGTTTGAAATTTGGAGAGTTATGAAATTGCTCCGGACAAGGTTCTTTCCAGGCATAGAGCCGACATGGAACTTCGTAATATTGAAATACATGAACACTTAAAAAACAAATATTTTCTTTATAAAATTCCCGTAAATGTACATTTTAAGCTCAAATAATACAAATACATATATTCTTTTTTTTCTTTTCTTTTTTAATAAAGCTTCCCTGCCTTGACAAGGATTGTCCCGACTTTCAAGAATTCCTGAGCTAATTTCCTACAATTCCACACATTTTGCCATGAGGCTGTGAGACATTTTTGCAGTTTTAAATCTAATTTCCTGTAATTCTAAGTAAGAATTCATGGCTTAGGACGTGTTCATATGCTATCTGGGGGGCCCAACCTCCAGAGGGACCCCAACCCCAAATGCTAGTGCCATGTATTCTGCTAATTAGCTGGCAAGATGCAGTGCAGGGTCTGCTGCTAGGGAGAATAATGTGGATGGATTTATCTCCTTATTGTTTGATAACTTGTAATAAAAAAACAGAGTAAAACTCTGATAGATGAATACATCAAAGATGAACTTCGCTGACCACCTCCAAATCAGTATGGCTGTAATGTCACTGATGACAAAATCAATGTATAAAAGAAACAGATATACTGTACTACTTCATCAAACAGTACAGGGGTTCAGATGAAGCCACCATGTTTTACTGCTATGTTTCTTGGTTGTAGACATCCATCTGACTTTCCATCCCAAGTTATTTCTATGCAGTTGATGTTAAGTTAATAAGGAAGACCTGGAATTAAAAAGGGAGATAATTCCTGGGCTGATGGCTACATGGAGCGAATGGGAGGTTGATGAGGGCGGTTTGTTGGCCCATTGTCTACTAGTGGGGTTGCCCTATGATTATTCAGACAGTATTCTGACTAGAGGGAGACCCCCCGCCCGCCTGCTTTGACTCAGGGAAGCCCATCACATCATTACGCTCAGTTGTTGTGTTACTGAGGTAGACTCACCCCCTCGTCACAGCCATGCATTCACACAAAAAACCCACTCCAGGAGACCCTGTCGGTCTGTCTGTCTTTATGTCTGATTTTGACTACTAGTCTGGAGGTGAAGAGCTCTCCACACTTCCAGACAAATAGTGCATTTTGATGTCCCCTTTCCTTGTTATGGTTACAGACCATCTTACTTTCTGACAGGATCTTGAGGTTTCAAGCTTTTTTTGCATTTACTTAGGAACTAATGCCCCTGTTATATGCTTAATTTCCTGAAAGTTTTATATAGGAGGTTATCAGTTTGTGATCTGTCACTGTTTTCATCCCCTATCATTTCTGCTTCAATTATCTCAGCACTCTGGCTGTCTTCTCCAGCACTTCTTGCACTTGAGTTACTTCACAGAGGATGTATGCCCTTGAATAAACATTAGACTGACGGGATGATATTCATTAGCTGCCATTCCTCAGCTGTCTGTATCTCTGCTCTGCACTCTGTCCCATGGAGCAGCATCTAGACACCAGACACACCAGACCCTCAACATCAACACAGATTCCTTCCTCGGACATCATTGCACACCCACCGCTGTCATCGCTGAGCTCTACAGGCGTATAAGCCCTGAGCTTATTTGAGCTCCAACATGGATCACATAGCAGGACTCCTTCTGCCTGCTTGCAGCCTGCCGGGGCCCTGGCACACTGGTTACGCTGGCCCATGGGGAGGCCTGTCCCTGGACCTTGACAGTGACTGCTGCTGCCTGGCCCTGCTGATGGAGTATGCCTGGCCAGCTGTTGTTTCACGCCAGATTAGCCCTCCTGTGGTCAATTTGCTTTTCCTAATGTCAGGTCCCCTCTGCTGCTAGATCGCCTGTCGCCTAGCAACACCGGCTGCAGTCAAGAAGCTCAGCCATGCATGTGAAATTCCACCTGCACGGTAGAGGGCGGGAGGTCCTGTGTGAACTGCCTCCAAATGATGTGTGGTGTGCACACATTCTACTGCAGGAACACAGAGGAGGCCAGGAAATCACTGGCAACCAGGGATCTCTCTCTCCAAGGCTCTTCCACTGGACCCACTGGTCCTGCCTCCAGACTAGCAGAGCTGATTTAGTGGCTGTAGGGCTGGTGGTGTTTCTCTCTAGCTGGTGCAGTAATATACTGTCTGTATCTCTCCCCCAGTCTCTAGGCTCAGAGCTCTCTTATAGAGTGTACTTCTGGGGAGGTTTGATGGGGTGGTGGGTTATACGTCTTCCCTGGATGTACAGTACATGTCAGAATGTTTTTTCCGGGGAATGGCATCGAGAGCTGCACTTGATTACATTTGCAAGGCATGAGCACACAGAAGGTCAGTGAATCAGATACCAGCTCAATGCTGCACACTTTAATGCAGGACCTATGCGGTAGTCGGCCAGGATGAATGCAGACGAAGCGTTTTCTTTGTGTTAAGAATTTTGACCATGCCAATGCATAAGAGCTGACTCTGAGAACTGGCAACAGTCCCACTCAATTCCTAAAGAGGAAACTTTGTTACTGAGCAGATGTCAAAGCAGGGAGGGACCATAACAAATACCCTGTCACCATTATTTGGCTGCACTAGCAGACATCTTTCTCTGCTCTTGTAAACGAAGGACATTTAGTGGACTTAACTGATAGACTGTATACTGTATATTATATCTTACTTACTTATTTGGGCAGTGCTTCAGGATTTTTCTCTCCCTGTTTCCTACCTATTACACCATTGGTGGACAGTGTGATCAAGAGGGTCAAGATTTTATTGTACTCCAGCGCTGTGCATTATCCCCGTAATTGACCCAATGCCTAAGAGTGGAACCCTCTGTAAAATGTACTAGCGGCTAATTGTGAGTACTCCACCAGGAGAGCAGTTCATATCCATTACCACTTCCCCTGGTCCTGGCCAGAAGAGGACGAACAGCACAGGTGGTCTGACAGCTCTCTGCTCCGCCCTGGTGGAGTGGGCTGTTGAATCTAGTGACCAGTGCCACAGCACTCACTCTGCTTTTTATCACCATGAGTATCCATTTCAGACTTTTTCCTAAAGCCAGATTATTAAAAACCCTCTACTTCAATGATCTCCCACAGATGTCATTAAATTCACTGTGTTTAATGTCACCATGTCCGTAGCACGGAAAATATGAGGTGATTTCAATGTCCACCACATCAATAAACACCAAACAAAGCAATACCAAAACTTAAGTGAGGGTTGAAGAGCACTGTAAATTTAAACCACATCATCTAAATCCCTGTAGATTAGTGATGTGGCCAGGCCACAGTATGGGAGGGGGGTACAGTATATGGTATGTATGGCTAATTAGACCTGGAGGTGAAACTGAGGTGAGATGGTGTTGAGTCTATTGACCTGGAAGAGAAGCATTCACGACAGACAGACAGTGGTGACAGCAGGAAGGACGAGTGTGCCCGCCAGGCACCAGGTGAACCACTACTTGCCTGGCTGCCTGTGTGTGTGTGTGTGTGTGTGCGTGCGTGCGTGTGTGCGATTCTCACAACAACATCCTATTCCACGGACCAAGGGCCAAATTAAATCCACACTGTGCCTGACCCACTGATTTCAAATTATACGCACAGTGCTGATGATAGGTTCCTCTTAGGCCTGAGGCAAGAGCCAGTACCTGCCAGACAACTGGATATGTGCAGTGTTTTAATCTAATCATAGCCTGTGGCTGGTGTTTGGATGTTTTTATGCCTAGCAGCTTTAGACAGTTGGCACCATATTTGGTCATCTCAAACAGGTCACCCATTTCCAGAGCTGTTTTCAGTGTAGAGGTGCTAAGCTGGACCTGTGATGACAGGTGTTAAAACATAGTGAACAAGTGGGGTGAGACCTCAGACAGAAAGACCCGTGTACTGTGTGCTCCATCAGACTGTAACTAGAACTTGCTGTCCATTGGCTTTTTGAACTCTATCTTTAATCATTTCAAATGCAGCATAAAGTCAGTGGATCACGGTATATCTGTTTCAAGGGTTCATTATCACTTACATTCTCCTCAACATTTGAAGAAAGGACAGGATTACGGCACACTTATATTTCGAGGTTTATTAAATCCTCTCTTCATGACCACCATTTGAAATTGGTCTGTTCTGCAACCTGATGGGCCTCAGGGATTTAGAACCAAGGCAAGCAGTACAGTATTTGACTCTAACCTGTCTCGACCCTCTTCAAAAGTTCAGTGTGCACATGCATGGTTCAGAAATCCAATGAGATATACCACACTGACTATACCCTATTGTTGAGAAATCAGCAAAGTTATATCCATCATATTATGGAACTCATTGGATTATGGAACCTTTTCTCATTGTTTTTCCAACAGCTGATCAAGAGTGTATTTTTAGCAGCGTTGCTATTTGTCTGATCCATAGCATGGTATCTCTCTTTGGACTTGTGGTGAGTAAGTAATTGTTGTAGAAACCAAAGTTTCATCAATGGCAGTCGAAAGTCATGTTTTGAAAGCAGGGTCTGTGTGTGTGCAAGGTGTGGCTGGTGTGTATGCTGACAGATACATGTGTCATAGTTTGTCATTGTCTGTCTATGAATGCGAACCTGGCATTGGGTTGTGTCCCAGCCTGCTGTTGGAATGCGGAGCGAGAATTCTAGGGGTCTTGGAATGAGATGATTGGCTTTTGAACATGGCCGCCCTCTGTGACAGATGGTTGGATGCTGTGGTTGCTGAGCCGAGATATACAGATCTATGGGACGTTTCGGGCCACTGTCATTCCTTGCTTTGGGAAAGGATAAATTATATTTGATGATGGAACTACTGGCATATGACGAGCTATGTTTTTCAAAGTTTCTGACTGTTTTCTGCAGCACTTTCTTATCAGACCATCATAAACTGTATCTCAGGATCTTGGGTATATCTTCAGGTTGGGAGCACAACAGTGTAATTTGCCATGCAGTGCACTCTTGTAATGTTCCACTTTATCGTTGGGAGGATGAAAGCCAAACGGAAGAAGAGAGAGAGAGAATCCAGCATGTGCTGCTTGGTGCCAGGGCCAGTGTGAGGGGCTTTAGCAGAGGCCTGGAGCTGAGAACTGAACACAGTGGAGTCACACCGTCTGTCTCTAAACAAACAGGCAGTATAGGGCGCCCAGTGCTGGTGCCAGCCACCATGCCGCTACGCAGCGCAGAGAAAGACGTCTGCTGCCTGGGGAGGTGACAGAGGGGCGAGGGGAGAAGAGGGGCGCAGCCACACTGCCATATGGATTTATATTTGGGGCAGAAAAAAAACCTCATGTCAAAACGTGTCTCCTACTGAGGCAGCTTCAGGCTTTTCTTTTGGCAGCTTTGCTCTCTATTGCACCAGGGCAGGATGCTGACATTCACACGACGTAACAAGTGTGATCAGAGGTTTATATAAAACTGAGAATCACAATCATATGTCACCACCACCAATCAGAGTCCAAGCTGGAGGGGATGAGGGATATCTAGGGAAGTTACCCTTACAGTGCCTTTGTTCTCGTTGAGAAACGGGTCAGTGCTAAACTTCAGTCAGGTCATCCATGGTACAAGTCAGTATTCTACGTCCATCCATGATTGGGGATGTTTGGAGATGATGTTGAAACTGGCCACTAGGGGCATCAGTGAGCACTGTTACCTTCAAGTAGGTTTTGCTAGGGCGTTGTGTACAGGAATGGCAAATGGACGCAGGGGGTGGCGGATGGGCGAAAGCGTCTGCGTCTGCCTCTGATTCCAAAGGTTGCAAGTTTGAATCCAGTAATAGAATGTTGTTTTTGAGAGTTTTGTTTTAAGCTTAACCCAAACCTTAACCCTTACTTTAATCATTCGGAGTTAATGCCTAAGTTTAAGATGTTGGAGTTCATGCTTAAAATTAACCCTAACCTTAAATATTTGGAGTTAATGCCTTAACTTAAACACTTGGAAATTTGATGTTTGCAACAACTTTGAAATTTGACATTTGAGGAAAATAGAAGAACGTAGAATTCTGACGTGAGACTGTGAGAGCTAGTTGGTAAATGTAATGGTCAGATTATTCCAAAAGTATGCTGAAGGCAGAGACTGAAGGCTGGTTTGAAGGGGACTCCAGAGCAATGGAACAGTGACTCGTTCTCAGAACCCGGCCTTGATGGGATTCCTGCCTCATTAAACCATTAACAACAGGAAAACACAAAGCTGGATGGACAGCACCTTTTATATCCATAATCTCCTCAGCATCCATAATGGCCTTTGTTTTTATTGAAGTGATTATTGTGGCAGGAAAATGTCTCACATGAACAGTCAAGATTGGGCTATATTTCAGTAGCTAGGTTTTCATCCAATAGGCAACATATTTTTCTGCATAGAAACAATATGTGCATTTTCCCACCAGAGATGTGTTTCCATCAAATGTACTTGTTGCAAATAAAAGACTGTGGGTGATGGATGACGTAGTGCACATGAAATATGGGCCTATTTCTTTGCTTACATTTCCATGTACAGAATACAACATCTACATTTCGATGTGTTTCCATCGCATTTTCAACTCTATCGATAGTTGTCATAAAAACTGTTGCGTTGAATAGCAAATGTGCCTACTCTGGTTTTAGCACAAGCACTCGAGACAATATCTCGCAGATACAGTGCAGGTAGGCTGTGCAGTTAGGCTAGTCTACATGATGAGAATATTATGGATAAGAGCGAGAATAGTTTATTTGTCAAACAACTGTCAAGCATCGATTATCATGTCACCAGAATAAGACCCTCGATATTTATTGGAAAGGAGCATCAAGATTATTGTGCACTTTGACAACCTGTGAAGTTCATCATCATTTATTTCATCTGTTGCCTAATAAACTGCATGGTCCCCCAAGTCATAGTGGGAGGCAGGGGTGCAACTTTGGGTTTAGAAGTGTGGAGGGGGGACATAACTTGGTGGGGGGTCTGGGGGTCCTCCCATTTATGTGGGCATCTTAAGCTCATTTCCTGCATTTCTACAAATCTAATATGACCCATGGCCCTTCTAGCCGTCTCTATTTAGAACAACATAAAGTAAGCAAAAATGCTCAGTTATCAAGCTAGGTAAGAGATCATTGTTAAAGTGATTGATAAGACTGAACTAGATCAATGATAATTCAATAATCAATATTGTGTTGCACCTTTAACCAATTGCCTAACAAAATGAACACACCAATAAAGTACAAAGACTTTCGATTGTCTTTATTAACAGATACTCTTTCTAAAATGTCAGCCAGACCACCAAGCCAGCCCGAGCTGCCTGCACACCTGACCACCACCAGTCTCTCCCCAACACAACTTCCTCCCCATCATTTTTTTTTGTGTCTTAAGGAAAGGTTTGGAAAACTACAGTTTTAGAAAAACACATACACCTACACATTAACACACAGAAACAGTACACCCGCCATATAATTCATATCATAGGTCTACTAGTACTGTAGAGCTCTTTTTACTTGCACACAATATAGCTGGACCACCCCATCCTGTCCCTAGGGGTCCACAGCACTGCAGCGCCCCAACCCAACACACCCCACTCAGCTTTACGATCTTAGTGAAACATTCATCAACCAACAATATGGCGACCTCCAGGGCCAGGACTGAGCAGCCCAGCAGCTAGGGATTGACTAAATAGGTATCTCCCCTGACGTGGGCATGTTTTCAATATAGACTCCTTTTGTCGTACTGTATTCTGTATAAACTTTTTATGAAAGTTGCACAGTATACCCTTCATTTTGTAATAAATGTAATCTAGTGATACAAATGTTTACATTTCTTCCATCCGTTGTGGGAGGATAACCAGAGAATCTGTAGACATGCTGAGATAAAAGAACACACTCTTTGCTAGAATTCTTCCAGCCTTCACAAGACCCTAACATATGCAAATATCTCCCCTTTTGTGTTTTACACCTCCAGCAGAATAATTACATTTATGAGTGCATGATATTCAGTTTCACCTGCATATAATATGTTCTATGGTGGTCTTAAACTGCAGTAATTTAGGTCTGAGATTATATGAACATGCCTGGGCTTTCTAACATACTGTATCTGTACCATTCATCATCATCAATAGCGTCTCCTAGCTCTTCCTCACATTTTTGTTTTACACGTGTGTCATTAGGAAAAGCCTCGATCAACCCTTGCTGCATTTTGGAAATCAACTTTAGAGGTCTGTCAGGCTGCCTTAAAATAGTTTCCATCTTTGAAGCTTCTTGCTTGTCCAGTGGTTTGCTGCACAGAGAAAAATAAAGTGTTGTATCTGCAAAAATTCACCTCAGCTCTGTCACAGACTGGTCTTCCCTGGCTGCCTGACCCTGATAAGACTCCTGTCACCATCTGACCCTGCTCAGATGAAGCATGACAAAGAATTACATTGGTGTACATTAAATGTATACCAATGTAATTCTTTAATACATTATATTATCCATGAATGGAATACATTTTTCAACAATTAAAATTACCATTATTCGAAGATCCCCAGACTATAGCCTACACATCAACTCAAAATTGAACTTTGTATCCATTCAATGATTGTTATAATATACTGCAAAATTGACCTGAGCTCTGTAGACTGGTCTTCCTTGGCTGTCTGACCTTGCAGGGACACCTGTCACCATCTGATCCTTCTAAGACATGATGAGCATAGTGTTGTGTACTGACTGTGCACCATGACAGTGAAGCCTGTAGAGCTGTTTATACAGTGTCAGTGTGAAAAGTAGGGAAGTCGCTAAAGAAACTGACATATCAATAACGTTACATTGCTATACTGACATTACTAAAAACTCACATTGGGCTTAAAAACATTAGCCAAATTAGGCAAAAATAATAGCCAAAGTTAGTGAGCTAGCTAGCTTACGTTAGCCAACTTTTAGCTAATGGTACAATGACACATCATCAAATTTACTTCTGTTGAAACGGGACAAAACTAAGGCTACAAAACATTTCCATACACACAACAGCTGTTAGATACTGCTACCTGACATATAGCTAGAGGCTAGCTAGAGCTGAACTGGCTGTGGTAGCTACTAATTAGCTGCTAATAGTTCATTCACTTCAGTCGAGAGGGTGATGAAACATTAGCTAACGTAGCATGTCATTTACACTACTAGCTCAGCATTGGAGTAAATATTAGTTTTTTTTTGTCAAACAGCAGTTACCATGCCAGCTAAATCAGTCAACTAAAGAGTAGTCAGTTTCTGCTCTGCTTGCTTTTACAACTCAGAGAAAAAGCACAACACATACAGCAGCTGCCTCTGTTCATCTCTCCTGTGCTGGTCCTATACGCCAACCTTTCAGAAGCTTTGCCTTCACACAGCCTGGCCGCACGCTGTGTGATGTCTGTGCTGTGTGGTGTCTGTGAGGTCCTAAATGGAGCTGACTGAAACTCGAAAGCAGCCTACCCAACCACTCTGAGGCGTTTGCATGGTCCTAAAGCACACTGGAGCCGTGTTTTGTATCACAGTGCAATGATAAAACTGGGGGTACAAAAATGCCATTTCAGAATGTGGGGGGGTCATGGTCCCCCCGTCCCCAGTGAAGTTGTGCCTCTGGTGAGAGGACCACACACCATGTCATCACGTGACTCCAAGTTTACTTCGATATAGTGGTTGTTATATCAATATCTGCGCATAAAGGCGTTTCCACTGGAATCTCTCACATTTTTAATCTTACCAACACAAAAAGATCCCACCATGTTGAACGTACAGATTTGGATATTTATACAATTGTACCGAAACTTCAGCTGTCATGATTTTTTTTTATACGGTATGACTTTACTCACATAAAATCTGTGGATGGAAACGTGGTTAATGTCAACAATGTGAGAGGTGATAATCTCTGATGTTAGAAATAATACTTGAGCAGGGATGCAGGGGGCACTAGTATCTCACAATTTCACTTTTCCACGTGCCACCTGACTGGGTTTTATGTGACTACAAGACAGAGGACAAATGCCTTTTATCTCATCACTATTATAATTTAGTGTATTTCATGGTGTTAGAAATGCATCAGTTTCGAGTGTTTGAGAAAGATATGAAGCAGTTATGATAGTGAAATATTTTATATTGAGCAGTGAATAATTCTCTATGAAATCTATATTGAAATTGACATTTAGTATTCCCAAGGCAGCAATTGGGTCACAGGTGTCAAACTCATTCGACGGAGGGCCGAGTGTCTGCGGGTTTTTGCTCCTCCCTTGTCCTTGATTGATGAATTAAGGTCACTAATTAGTAAGGAACTACCTGGTTGTCTCTGGCTTAATTGAAAGAAAAAAAGAAAAACCTGCAGAAAATAGGCCCTCCTTGGAATGAGTTTGACACCCCTGAGTTAGGTGAAGCTTCAGAGCAGGAGAAAGCAACTCTTGTCCTGGAGTGCCACAGGGACTTCATGTTTTGTATTTAACCGAACTGGAAGACCAGGTGTGTTGAATTTAGGCAATCACTGAACTGATCCATTAGCTCAGTTGGTTAGGTGTGGTACCTAGCTGAAACAAAATCCTGAGGTACCTGCAACACTCCAGGAACAGGGTTGCCTGGCTACCCCTGCTTTAGAAATGCACCATTATCCCAGAAACCCTAGACCCACTCCAATTTGCATACCGCCCCAACAGATCCACAGATGATGCAATCTCTATTGCATTCAACACTGCCCTTTCCCAACTAGACAAAAGGAACATTTATGTGAGAATGCTATTCATTTACTACAGCTCAGCGTTCAGCACCATAGTACCCTCAAAGCAAATTTTTTTTAAAACATTTTTAAATTTCACGTTTATTTAACCAGTTAGGCTAGTTGAGAACAAGTTCTCATTTACAACTGCGACCTGGCCAAGATAAAGCAAAGCAGTTTGACACATAAAACAACACAGAATTACACATGGAATAAACAAACATACAATCAAAAATACAGTAGAAAATTCTATATACAGCATGTGCAAATGAGGTAGGATAAGAGAGGCAAGCAATAAATAGGCCATGGTGGCGAAGTAATTACAATATAGCAATTAAACACTGTAATGGTAGGATGTACAGAAGATGAATGTGCAAGTAGAGATACTGGGGTGCAAGATAAATAAATAAATACAGTATGGGGATGAGGTAGATTGGATGGGCTAATTACAGATGAGCTATGTACAGGTGCAGTGATCTGTGAGCTGCTCTGACAGCTCGTGCTTAAAGCTGGTGAGGGAAGTAAGAGTCTCCAGCTTCAGAGATTTTTGCAGTTTGTTCCAGTCATTGGCAGCAGAGAACTGTAAGGAGTGGCGGCCAAATGAGGAATTGGCTTTGGGGGTGACCAGTGAGATATACCTGCTGGAGCGTGTGCTACGGGTGGGTGCTGCTATGGTAACCAGTGAGCTGAGATAAGGAGGGGCTTTACCTAACAGAGACTTGTAGATGACATGGAGCCAGTGGGTTTGGCGACGATTATGAAGCGATGGTCAGCCAACGAGAGCGTACAGGTCGCAGTGGTGGGTAATATATGGGGTATGACACTGTGATAAACAATTTGTTGAGTAGAGTGTTGGAGGCTATTTTATAGCCTCGAAGTCGAGGATCGGTAGGATGGTCAGTTTTACGAGGGTATGTTTGGCTGTATGAGTGAAGGATGCTTTGTTGTGAAATAGGAAGCCGATTCTAGAATTAATTTTGGATTGGAGATGCTTAATGTGAGTCTGGAAGGAGAGTTTACAGTCTAGCCAGACACCTAGGTATTCGTAGTTGTCAACATAATCTAAGTCAGAACCGTCCAGAGTAGTGATGCTGGATGGGCGGGCAGGTGCGGGCAGTGATCTGTTGAAGAGCATGCACTTAGTTTTACTTGCATTTAAGAGCAGTTGGAGGCCACGGAAGGAGAGTTGTATGGCATTGAAGCTCGTCTGGAGGTTACTGGAGGTTATTTAACACAGTGTCCAAGGAAGGGCCAGATGTATACAGAATGGTGTCGTCTGCGTAGAGGTGAATCAGAGAATCACCAGCAGCGAGAGGTAAGGACCATGGGACTAAACACCTCCCTCTGCAACTGGATCCTGGACTTCCTGACGGGCCGCCCCCAGGTGGTAAGGGTAGGTAACAACACATCCACCACGCTGATCGTCAACACCGGTGCGTGCTCAGTCACCTCCTGTACTCCCTGTTCACTCACGACTGCATGGCCAGGCACGACTCCAACACCATTATCAAGTTTGCCGATGATACAACAATGGTAGGCCTGATCACAAACAACGATGAGACATCCTATAGGGAGGAGGTCAGAGACCTGGCCATGTGGTGCCAGGGCAACAACCTCTCCCTAAACATGATCAAGACAAAGGAGATGATTGTGGACTACAGGAAAAGGAGGACCGAGCACGCCCCCATTCTCATCGACGGGGCTGCAGTGGAGCAGGTTGAGAACTTCAAGTTCCTTGGTGTCCACATCACCAACAAACTATCATGGTCCAAACACGATAAGACAGTCGTGAGAGGGCATGACAAAGCCTATTCCCCCTCAGGAGACTGAAAAGATTTGGCATGGGTCCTCAGATCCTCAAAAGGTTCTACAGCTGCACCATCGAGAGCATGACTGGTTGCATCACTGTCCGGTATGGAAACTGCTCAGCCTCTCACCGCAAGGCACTACAGAGGGTAGTGCGTAAGGCTCAGTACATCACCGCCATCCAGGACCTATATACCAGGCGGTGTCAGAGGAAGGCCCTAAAAATTGTCAAAGACTCCAGCCACCCTAGTCATAGACTGTTCTCTCTTCTACCGCACGGCAAGCTGTACTGGAGCGCCAAGTCTATGTCCAAAAGGCTTCTTAACCTCATCTACCCCAAAGCCATAAGACTCCTGAACAGCTAATCAAAGGGCTACCCAGACCCCCCTCTTTTACGCTGCTTGCTACTCTCTGTTTATTATCTATGCCTAGATTTTTTTTTTTTTTTTTTTAACTTAACACGTTTTTCTTCTTAAAACTTCTTAAAGCATTGTTGGTTAACGGCTTGTAAGTAAGCATTTCACTGTAAGGTCTACTACACCTGTTGTATTCGGCGCATGTAACAAATAACATTTGATTTGACATCACTCTGGTCTACGGGATCTAGCACCTAATAACCTCAAACTCAACTCTGGAGCTCGAAGCCACTCATTTTTTTCATTGTTCCTATCTAATCAGGGACTGATTTAGACCTGGGACACCAGGTGGGTGCAATAAATGATCAGATAGAACAGAAAATCAGCAGGCTCTAGACCTCGTGGGCTAAGAGTTGAAGACCCCTGATCTAATATATTACACTACTTCTCAGATGTGAGTTTGGAGTAAAGCTAAATACCA
Organism: Oncorhynchus keta; assembly: GCF_023373465.1. Classification (NCBI taxonomy): domain Eukaryota; kingdom Metazoa; phylum Chordata; class Actinopteri; order Salmoniformes; family Salmonidae; genus Oncorhynchus; species Oncorhynchus keta. The sequence goes on along the minus strand of NC_068421.1, from coordinate 65,481,237 downwards.
TGTGCAATTGATCACTTAATAACGGCATACAAGAGAATCAACAACAACGCTCTTCAACACCTCATTTTATTGTCCCAACATTCAAAAGTACAAATAATTCAAACACAACAGTTTTATGGAGAAAAAAAAAACATTTACAGCAAGATTTTTTTGTTTCCAGTTTCAGAAATGACCTAAACTAGCAAGGATAACATGAAGTCATTCATCGCAGTAATTGGATTAATAATAAGGATAAGAATACTAAGAATAATAGCAATAATAATAATTGATAATTGATAAGGAATAACATAAATAGGAGAGACCAATTAGGCTCTGAATTTTTTTCTTCTTTTTTGTCTTTAAAGATAGTTAATAGATTTTCAGATAGTAAACAAACACATTTCAGGAGAAAATTAAAAATGACAAGAGCCTTGTTCCTCTCTTAACCTTCCCTCCTACACTACTGGCTGTTGATTTCCTATTGGCAGGCTGCCACTAGAAGGCGCTACAGGGGATGTGTGAGCCATAGGGGTTGGGCATAGACCGAGGTGACGCATCCCCATGTTTCAAACACCCTTACAAACACACACACACACACACACACAAACGTGTTCACAAACACACTCATGAGCATGAACACAGTTCAAAAGACATAGGAAATATGTTCACACATCAGAACAACATTCTACTGGGGTCGTTGCATAATTCAAGCTCCAAACAGCTCTGGAGCATGAAAAGGGGTCTGTTGGTGTTCTGAGGTCAGAACTGTATAGTGGTTGGATGATGACAGATGGTCTGCCTAAGATGTGGTTATGAGAGAGTATATATATATATATATATATATATATATATGCATGTGTCTGAGTGTTTACAATTTTCCTACACCTCATGTTTCCTGGCTCAACAAAATCCAATTCAGTACTTCAGGAACCATTCCCTATCTTTACCTTTCAAAATATATATCATATTATAGTATATAAAATATAGAATGGGTATAATCCATTAAATACCTTCAGTATTTTTAAATAGCAACAACTGCCATAAGTATAGTTAGTGTACAATGATCAAGATCTCTTTAAAGAGATGTTCTTTTGTAATTTTCAAACATGATTCTCTAAAAATAAGTTTGACTCTTAGGTGAGTTGACTGATTAGTCCTGTGCAATGAATGACCCTCAAATACAATGGACATTTGCTCATCGAATTCAGGTGCCTGAGCCTCCAAAATTGGATGTTATAAAATGTTTGAAAACTGAAAATTATGCTTCAGACCCACATTTTTGCATAAAGTTTCATCACAAAGCGGTAGTGTGGAGGGAGGGTGCGGAGTGGCTTTAAAACGACACAAACTGATCACAGGTTATATTGAACCAGAACAACTGTTATAACATTATATTAAGACTAAACTGTATTGAAAAAGATTTAAAGATTTTGTTTAACAAGACAAGAAAAAAGCAATAGCAAATTTAACTATCAACTAGGTTATGCATAGCGAGTAACTGTTTCTAGTAATAAGGGAAGAGCGTTTTTAGTTTTCAACTTTTAGATTTTTTTATATTGTAATTTATATCGGTACAATATCGGTACAAAGCACAAACGTACTAAAAGTTCTCAGTGCAGTGGACTAATGGAAGAGCCTCTCCCCTAGTCGCTTTGTTCCCTTTTGCTCAGAAACGTCACCTCTCCCTGTACCAGATTCACGCAAATACACAGACAACAGAACAAATAAATATAAAAATAAATAAATAATCAATATAAATAAATAGTTGAAGCAATGAAACAATCAATCGATCAATAAATAAATGAATAAATAGTTATTTTCTAAGCTTTTGTTCGGTTTCTTTTGCCGCGGCAGATACCAAAATTTTTCTCCAAATCTTTTTTACATTTTTTTTTACAAGCGACATGACAACATATTAAACAGGATTCCTCACGTGTTTTCTAAGTAACTGAACCATCACTTCATAAAGTTGTCATATGAAAAAGACAAGCTCAAACAAAAGACAGTGACAACTTATATAGATATAGATATTGTAAAACAAATGTAGACTATATATTATCTATTTGTACACAACAAATAAAGACACAGTTGTAATAGATCCTTTGAGGAAACAAATATCTAGACTAACAGAACTAGCTAATTATTATTGAATTTTGACAACGCTTCACACTTAGCAAGTAACCTAAAAGTCAGCAAGCCAAAGAAAACTTGTTAAGTGATTCTTACACGGCCCAAAGTCCGTCATCTGGTATTTCAGCAAGAAATAGTCTAACCAGATGGGGGCCAACAACAAAAATAAACAAGAACAGCAGCTCAATTCAATGCCAACATCGAAGTATTTTTTCTCTGAACAACACATAGAACAACAAATGTGGATATTTAAGATATGTGAATCATGTAATATAGCACCTACTGTTGATCGCTAAAGGAAGTTATTTTAAAATTCCACAAAATTATAGCAAAGAAAACAATAGATAATGTATGTTTTCTAAATGGATAGATGTGTATATATTCATTACTGATATCCCATAGGCTGATGACAAAAATAAAACAAGTGGACAATGGGTCTTCTTGCTTTGGGCTCTCAACTGTGAGGATGGTTAGGCCCTGAAAGACCCCTCTCCCTTCCCTTTTGGGTATCGCTGTTGAATAATTACGCACTATGAAAAATTACAACGATCACCCGCCTCAATTTGCATCCCTTGACAAAACCTTCCATCTACAAAATCATCGCCAATCAATTTCTCCTAAAAACAAACAACCTTTGCTCCTAAAAAGTACCACGGCAGAACGAACAAGACAAGGTGGCGCCCACCCCTCCCCCACCGCCTAATTAGCCAGTCAAAATATTTTTCTATTTTTTCAAATCCAGATTCTTGTAAAAATTCTTCAATAATTATTTTAATTATCATATTATAAAAATAGATTTTCTTCTCTTTATTTTTTATTTTTCTAAACGCATTTTCAAGCAAAGAGATTTTCTCTTTGGCAACAGTGTTTTTTAAATCACTTAACCTGTCATCAGGATTCCTAACCCATCCCTTCCCTCTCCCCATCTCCCAAACCCCAGTGAGGAAAGACGTGTTTTGTTTGCAATACAAAACAAAACAAATGTTAGAAATTCTTTTTTCTGCATCAGAGAAAACAGGATTGTGTCATCCCTTAGAATTGTTAGGGGGTTTTAATATACACAAAAAATGAATGAATGGTCACCAATTTAAAAAAGAGCCCCCTCCCTTCTTCTGTCAGGGAGGCATAATTCTAACGACAGTGGATCCGGATTTAAAAAAAATAATAAATCCTCAATCAAGACCAAGAAAGTTAAATCTAAAAAGGACATTCTCTTCTTTGAAATAAGGGGACTGGTTTTTGCTACTGTTTACATAGAAGAGAAAATAGTTTAACAACCACAAGAACAGAAAGGATATACAACAGGAATCCTGTAGAATCACAGGGGTTCCAAATCATGGATATTTTCATCTTTCATTTTGTAATACTTAGGCAACATTGGCTTATAGTTCCAAAGTTATAGTATAAGCCATTTCTAGTTCTTTTTTGTTTGTTTGTTTGCTGTGTTCCTTCTGGAGAGTTGCTGTGTTGGGCGACTGTAAGGTGGTAGTGGTAGTGGTGACAGGGGATTTGGAGTGAGGAAGGGTTCAGGACTTGTGGGTCTTGTTGGTCTTGAACGAGACTTGCAAGACGCGGTCTCCCAACCGGTACCCGTTGAGACTGGCGATGGCCATGGCTGCCTCATCGTAGTTCGTCATGGTGACGAAGCCGAAGCCCTTGCACTTGTTGGTATTGAAGTCGCGGATGACCTTGACGTTGTTGACTGCTCCGAAGGGCCCGAACAGCTGCCATAAGACGCTCTCGTCAGAGTCTGGAGACAGGTTGTAGACAAAGATGCACCAGCCAGTGCCTGTGTGGCCAGGGATGTTCATGCCCACCAGGCTAGTCATGCTGTCAATGGTGATGGGAGAAAACCTGCACCACAAGATAGACAGAGAGAAAGAGAGAGGGAGGCAGAGAAAAAGTACAATGTTAAGTGAAACAAATGCCCAATTGAGAGAAATAGAAAACCAACTGCGTGTGCATGGATTTACAAGCATTGAGATTGCAGGCCAAGGCATTTCCCTATACACTCAAGTTCCTCTCCAAGTGTCCAAAGTGAACCTCACCATGACCCCACTCTCTGAGTGTGTCTCAGGGAGAGTTGCGATATGCAAAAAACACATTTCTAATTCACACATGTGTATTAAAACATGTGTACATGTGTGAAATAGGACAAATAAAAGCACCCACCCACATACAGTACCAACCAAACAGTTCTAGCATTCCTGACCATCCTACATTGATTATTACATGTGCAACCCAGTGCACATGACGCACTATGACTAAGGGTCTGTCTGTGTACTGTATCCTCCTGCTAGACTATTTCCCCTCTGTGCGCCTCCATATTGACTGAGTGGCCTTTTCTCAAGGCTGACTGCTCTGTGGGGGGCCTGCTGGGAAATGGCTTCAGCAGCATCCGAGGGAGGGAGGGATGCACAGGGGAAGCTTTTCTCCCTCGGTCTTCCTGAGTGCCTCTATTGGGAGCTAAATTACAGGAACTTGCTGAATTAAAAGATTTTGAAATTCATCAGAGATTGAGTATGCAACCAAGTAAATCTGCACTTATTCGCCTTGTAATCTTCTCCCTTTTTGCGATAGAGATTTGAATGCTCAGTTGACTTCACTTAATTGCCTTTCCGCTTAAAGGAAATTTCCACTTTAAATAAAAGGTAAATTGGATAAAAGGTTAATTTCTTATGCCACCTCTCAGAATGACTATAGGCATTATTGGGTATGCTTTAATTGAGATTTCCGCTTTACTGCAGCTGTCTCGGAGAAGCCTCCCTTCTTAAGGAAGGGAGGAAGGAAGGAGCAAACTAAATGGAAAATGGAAACACTTTACAACCCAGTAGTATTAGGAACAAAGTGTATTCCATCCACCCACTCCTGCAGTCATCTGTTGTGGGGCGGATGAGGATGACAGTGATCGATAGTCTTGCTCAGACCACAGAGCCTCTAAGTATCGGCAAGAATCACTCAGACCTTTCATCAGTACTTTGGCCACGACTTCAGCTTTAACATTTTTGCCAACACAATATCCTTTTTGGTTCTTGTTTGTGTCTCATTACAGTCCCTGTGTAAAATGTATATTTTCTAACAGCAAGTTTTCCCTTCACTAGGGTCTTAAAACCTCTAGTCACGTCAAGGCCTTTTCTAACACGTTCAATTGTATTCGGATCTCTCTGTCTGGGTGAAATAACACCTCCATAGTAATTCCGATGCAAATCCAGGTATGTGTGAGTGTGTGAGGGTGAGAGACAATCACGCTGGATAACAGAGCCACGGAGGAGACTACAGTGGTGTCTAACAGGGCAGGATCAAACACACTGTGTGGTTCTTCCATAGAAAAGGAAAGGAGTTGCATAGCAACAAGGGCTGACCTGCAGCCATCCCACCCTCCCTTAGCTCCCACCTCCACTGCTCACTTCTAAAGCACACTGACTACTACTACACTTGCCTTTGTTCATTAATCATCAGCACTTCAAACCATGTGCCAAGCAAGCAAGAGGCTGTTCTGAAGGCAGGGCTTGTTGGATTTCTGTATTCCAAAACTCTACTGCTTTGACAGTTTGTACATTTTCAATAGTCTTTGCCTTGGTACTGTGTTGTTCAACCAGCAGGCACTGCAGCATATTGGTGAATATTATAAATGTCTTCTCTTCTTTTTGTTGTCATTTTCTTGGCCAGATCTTTTGCATCCCCCTTCAACTGAATTAATTGTTTCCTGCCCCCAGTACAAATAGAGGTATGTTAGACAAACGAGTTGCTGCCTGGGACATTGAGGTAGAGCTATGCGCTAAACAGTCTTTCCCATGCATCATTCTGTCACCGTCTTATAGTTGAGCCTTCACTCTCAGCAAGAATTGCTGCTAATCACTGCTATGGAAACCGATGAATTCAGTGGATTTGCTCTTTTCACAGAAAAAGCTATTTAATCATTCCATTTAAAAAATGTAAAAAGCAAATGCTTATTTTTCCATGCTACATCTGGGATCACAGCCTTTCTATTCCAGTGAGTGGACATCAAAGGAACTCACTGATTACTCTAACATGCAACAAAATGTCATCAGCTGATATCATGATGTCTCACAGCCGCTTCACTTCATGTTACATCAACAGTAGCAAAAGCAAAAGTTATGAGCAAAAAGAGGTGATCAGAAGTTGAGCTGCCTGCAGTGAAACAGCATTTCCTGCAGGGATCCAGGTGTCTCCAGCCTCTCCCATCTTGCCCCTCACTGACCCCTTAACCCCAACGCCCCATCACTACTGCTTACTGCTGTAATAACATGTTGTAATAAATGTATTATTACAACCATTATGGCAAGTCTTATTGAATTGGGTGGTTTGTTATCGTAAGTTCCATTCACTGCTTTGATATTAGTGTTTTCAAACTGAACTTGATCCCAATGTAACATCTAAAGCTGGACAGAGGTTAGGCTAGAGTACCTGAATCCGGTAGAAAAACACGCCTAAAAACAGGAGCTACACACAAGAGAACAGAAATATACACAGAAACTATCCAAAGCAATCGGAATGTAAAAGTCAGCACTCATCATACTCAAAGCAAATTGAACATTAGAAAACAAAAGACGATTGTTTTCCTTTTGGACTAGTGGTTGGTGGATTCAAATTAAACAAGGCTAAAGAAAACCAAAAACATCAAGGCAGAATAACCTTGAACTGATTCGAATGCAAGTGACTTCTAAAAATGAAGAAAACAGGATAGAAATCATTTTGTCAACATGGACATCTGGCATTCGGTGAAGTTTTAATTACCTCTTTACGCCATAGGCCATATTAAGCAAATTGTCCAGCCTGTAAAGAGAAGGAGGGTTCTGGGGTTAATGCCAGGCAGATGGTTGACTCACTCAATGGAACTAATTCTACATCCCTGCCTCACTCAAAGAAGAAAGCCATCCAGAGATGGGCCATTACACTGAGGAGCCCCACCAGTCAGGGGTGGTGTCATTCACACAGCAACAAAGCAGCAGGCTAGCAACAGTACTGTACAGCGCTAACACAAGAGGCCACTCTGTGGCCCAATCAGCCAGCACACAGCGACATTTTCTTTTTTTAGCATGAGGCCCTATGGAGAGCACTCTCACGCTCCACACATTCTTATGCTGCACAGGGCTTTCAGAGTGGTTCCGTTGTACATCTGTGCTGTTGTGTTGACGGCAAATCATTTATAAGTCATTTATAATTGTGAGTTAAGCCATAGTATTGATGTCAAAGAAAGTTTTGAAATCTTTTCTTTCTCAAATTCATTGTCGATCCTTACAGCATAACGAAATAATGATTATTTATGTCATAAACTATGAAAACTGCTTTGCATCCTTATTCCAATTGCCCCTGAGGTACTTTGGCATTAAGTTTGTCATTTTCAAGAAGGTTGAGAGACAAATTAAACATATATTATACTACTAAATAGTATAATAATTCAAAAACATTTTTTGAGTTCTGTCAGTGTAATGGTTTGGCATTTTTTGAGAGATGGTAAAGGTTTTAAGAGAGGAAGATGACAAATCAGGGAATAATGTTGCATGGTTTGGACTAAGTAAACACTACTGAATAGTAACTGACCAAAATAAATAGCTTTCTTTTGACACCTGTCCATGTAGAATGTCAAATGGAATGGTGTTTGTTAGTCAGTTGGTCGGCAGGAAAAATCAGACCGGTCCTGCAGACAGATAGTCACTGTGCTCAGTGGGCCAAGGATGGAAGCCACTCAGCCACATAAATCAGAGGCTTTTTGAGTGAGCCTTGCGTGGCCACGCAATGACCATCATTTGTCACATGGGTCTGCACTGTCTCATGTCTTAGTAAGCCTTTCAGCCTAATGGAAGGGTTGGGAACTTGGGGCCATTCTAAAGTACCTCTCCCTTTCAAAACACTGTCTGTGCTGCAGGTCATCAGTGGGCAGAGATGCCGTCTGTGAACCTGACCAAAAAATCTAAACAAAGCACAAAAATGTGTTGACTCATTAAAGCAGCAATTAGGCCATTATGCGGGCTGGGACTGAGCAATCTGCTTTTGTGGGTAAATTAGTCAATTGGACTGGAAGCTCTGAGGAGGCGCTTCAGGCCGCTGTGCTGGAGACATCTGATGGGCTACTGCTGTAAAAAAAAAAAAAAAAAAACCTGCCTTGGATGCCAGCTTTTCACAAACCCTCTCCAAGCCCACAGCATACAAAAGTGGTGCCTCTCAATGCATGTAAATGGGAACTGTCCGTTTAAAAAAAGTATGTTAAATTAAAACCTGCTCCTACCTTAAATATAATAAGCCTAATTGACCAATTACTGTCATTAGTAATGTGGAGCATCACTAATAACTGAAATCTACAATATTTTGCTTAAGGGATTATATTGCCTTCTTAGAGGTGGATCAGACAAACAGGCATTATATTGACTGGTGGCAAATGGGCAACATTGACAAGATATGTGATGCATTTCTGTCTGAGTTTGTGGATTAGGTTCAGCCCTGTGGCTGTTGGTTGTAATGCTGAGGAAGTTGAAAGGCTCTGGATCTGCAGTGCTCAGACCCTGGATTCTACTGAAAATCATGTTGTATATTCCTAACTCTGTTGGTCTAACTTTTCATAAATATATATAATTTTTTATTGTAATAATTTGCTCCACAATCTTAAATATTTTTGGGGTTCAGATGATAATTTTCATATATTCTCATTGGGACTACAGTCTGGAATCGGTGAGTATCAGGCTAAGTATGTGTTGGGAATGAACAGTGGATGGAAAGAGGGATGACAGCTGGTTGTCATCACCCTCCTTATGGAATAAGGAGGGTGATGAGGTGATGTGATGGAGACATTGTGAACGACAGAACCCCACTGTCTCTTGTAAACAGTTCTTCTCAGTTATGGGTGGAGCTCCAGGAAACCCACTCTTTGGAACAAAAATGCTTTCTTGGTTGAATGCACAAAGAATCAAACATCGTATTGGTGACTGATGACTTACAAGGTGGTTGGTCGTTGCAATTAGACAATAAAATGCCATACTCAACTCTACAGTACATATAACAGTAGAAACATATATTTGAACCAGTAGCCCAATGGCTGAACCTGACCTCCTGACCCTTGTTGTGAGCCCTAGGTATTTACCTGAACCTCTGGGCCTGGTGGTGCAGGGGGCCTGGGTACCGGCGGTTGGGGGACTGGTACAGCTGGGACAGTAGGGCTTGGCTGGTCTTCTGGCTGGGGTTGTTGGCGAACTTGACGGTGATGGGCTCAGCAGCTCCAGAGGGCTTCTGTCCATTCAGCCCCTTAATGGCCTCCTCAGCCTCTATCCTCTTATCAAAGCGAATGAACCCCACACCCCGCGAACCACCTGTGGGGCCAACACATCACAAACATAGGGGCGTCCTTTTACTTCATGTGGTTCCGGTTAGATTACACACACACACACACACACACACACACACACACACACACACACACACACACACACACACACACACACACACACACACACACACACACACACACACACACACACACACACACACACACACACACACACACACACACACACACACACCTTATTGTCACTTTCATACATGGTACAGAGATGATGTCTGTTGTTGCTTTTAATAACATTGAAAGCAACGTTTTGTAAAGGGGATACTATGAGTTGGTCATTATTTGTATTCCATATAGAGAGGGATTGTGTTATGTGTATAACAGTGTTATTTGAAGAAGACAGTATAGCGCAGAGGGAAAAGCGAAGGCAACACCATGATTTCCTGTGCTGTCAAAGAGGGGAGGCTATAGAGGAGCTGATGCCTGCTGATGCAGAAATGCTGTTGTGTTGTTTGTGTACTAGCTGCTGTAGTGCTGTGTCTCCTCACAGCTCATTGAGGCTACTCCGTGAGGTGCGTTGGACTCAGCACACACTGCAGCTCTCCTCCTAGCTGATGGCCACATACTCAGGCCTCACGCCATGTTGCTGGCGACATTTGAGTCGTCTTGAGGCAATGTTTTTTGACCGCCACCTGAAAGTAACATTTGGAGAGACGTACTGCCCAGGAGGTCTTTTCTTGGTCTCCATAAACGCGTGCTGCTCGTTTTTAATGAGGCTGGCTGACTGGCCCAGGGGACACTCGCTCAGTGACAGCATGCTGCCAGGACTATTTGCATAATACTGTGTGTGCACATCTATACACCACACACAGAAACACTTTTTATTGTCATTTCTCTCTCACAACGCCGCTTGCACTTATTGATGTTTTTCTGTTCCGCTGTCTCATTTTCTTCTCGAATCAGACTCTTTTGATATGTGCAGCCCTGAACAAACATTTACACACAATCTCTCCAATGCCGAATGCTTTCATTCACTCTAATGCTGAATAATTTAACTTATGGGTTGCTGCAGCTCTTGACAGACTCTCCCAATCCCTCCCTGCCTTCCCTGTACCTGTACATTATAATTAGGTTGTCACTGCTAGAAAATAATAAACACAGTCTGTTATTCCAAAGGGGTTTGAATTGTTGGCATACAGCTCTGGCTCCGATGTGAAACTAGGGTCACTGCTGCTTCGGTAGAAAATAATGTCATACTGATATTCCTAGGTGGTAACAAGTGCATACTGTTTTTGTACAATATGTTGATTTGTTTGCAGGGTTCTACACTAACTTTTTCAGTTGTTGGCACCATCACGATTTGGTTGCACAAATGTTAAAAACATTTTTTTCAATAATTGATGATGACCTGTCCCATAATGCATTCCATACATAACCAGGCCAATAATGACTAGCTATCTTTTAAATTAGCATGCCCTTGTGTTCTTACATTGACTTGGAGAGATTTACTGTAACGGCAAAGAAAAGAGACTGTTACAATAAAGTGCTAAATGTATTTTTTGCAGATTTCAAAGTACCATGTTTTCTGCGAAATCGTTGAGAGGGCAGAACTGGAAAAAGGATACTTGATACCAAAATGATATCACAGTAAAAAAAAAGTTACCTTTCCATCTACCTAAAAACGCTTAGGCTATCATTAGCATTGCTAACAGATACACAAAGTGGTAGACTTATAGGCCCTACTCGCACCGCACACAGCAGGGCTCATCATTCAGATAAAATTTGCCAGAGGCACACCGGGCTAGTGCCAACTGAAAGCTACTGGTCCGAATGAAAAAATACTGTCCCAGGTCAAGATCTGACAGGAAAGCAAATGATGTGTGCATAATTCCAATAGCTGGTGATTTGATCTTTCATTTACGGGCTATCCAAGTAGCCTATACAGCAGGGCTCTCCAATCCTGTTCCTGGAGAGTACTCTCCTATAGGTTTTCGCTCCAACCCCAGGTGTAACTAACCTGATTCAGGTCATCGACCAGCTAATTATTATAATCAGGTGCTCTAGATTAGGGTCGGAGGGAAAACAGAGTTGGAGAACCATGCGGCAGGTAGCCTAGTGGTTAGATTGTTGGGCCAGTAACCAAAAGGTTGCTGAATCAAATCCCAGAGCTGACAAGGTAAACATCTGTTGTTCTGCCCCTGAGCAAGGCAGTTAACCCACTGTTCTCTGGGCACTGAAGACATGGATGTTGATTATGGCAGCCCCCTGCTCCTCTCTGATTCAGAGGGGTTGGGTTTAAGGAACTGCCCCTTTTTTCCCCAATTTTCCCCAAAAAATGACATACCCAAACTACCTGTAGCTCAGGCCCTGTAGCAAGGATAAACATATTATTGGTACCATTTGAAAGGAAACACTTTGAAGTTTGTGGAAATGTGAAAGGAATGTATGAAAATATAACACAATAAAACTGGTAAAAGATAATACAAAGAAAAAAACAACCGTTCTTTTGTATTTTATTTTGTACCATCATCTATGAAATGTTTTTGTTAAAGAATTTGGATCAAGACTGCCCAAATATACCTAATTTGTTTATTAATAACTTTTCATGTTCAAAATTGTGCACTCTCCTCAAACAATAGCATGGTATTATTTCACTGTAATAGCTACTGTAAATTGGACAGTGCAGTTAGATTAACAACAATTTAAGCTTTCTGCCAATATCAGATATGTCTATGTCCTGGGAAATGTTATTGTTACTTACAACCTCATGCTAATCGAATTAGCCTACGTTAGTTCAACCATCCCATAGACGGGACACCGATCCCGAAGAAGTTTTTAAATGCTGAAGAGACATCCCGAAGAAGTTTTTAAATGCTGAAGAGACATTTCAGTTGAATGCATTCAGTTGTACAACTGACTAGGTATCCCCCTTTCCCCTAATGTTACAGGGTTCATACAGACCATGGAAATTACAATTCAAGGACTTAAATTTTATATTTAATTGTTGTAATAGCCTATAGAAAAAAAACTCAATGTATACGAAAAAGTATGCATTACCACCCAATGGCATTATGCATTGACATTATTTTTACACTCTAAAATATGGTGTAACGTAAACGCACCCCATTCCGTACAAACGTGCGCAACCTCAACATTCAAATGAGGCTACAAAGAAAACTAATGGGACTGTAGCGACTGTGTTGAGTTCAAAATCAGGGGTGTGAACTAGGTTTCTATTCAAGCGTTGATCGACATGGTAATGGCTCTATACTATTGGAGAAAAGTTTAAAAAACTGACCCTCCGTTACATTGTGGCGTGTCATGTCGTAACGTACAGCACGCAGAAAGCAACTAATTGTGTCTTACAATCTCTCTCCACCAGGTGTAGCACTTCTGTCATCCTTTAAAAACAAGAAATGGACAGTGATGGGGGTAAGGGGGGATACCTAGTCATTTTTTGCGTCATCTTTGCATGCGATCATCATTCTCAAAGCCGCTGTTTACTTCTAAGATCACTTTAGCACCGCCCTAAAAACCTGATTCAAATTCGACACAAACCATCAAATAGGTATGTAATGACACATTATATAAACTCTGTATAATGTTTTATTTACATTTTAGAGGCGATAAGTTAGACAGATCGAGTGAAAAAAAGCAATTTTCCCACACGACATCTCTCCTTCTCACTATCACGCATTAGTTTCACTTCCCCACCCGCCATTTAAAAAAAGACCATTGCCTGCTTGAATTATGCAGAAACGGGCAGTGTTTAGGTCATGTAATTGATTATTTTGGAAAGGAGAGAAAATGTGCTTTACAATGGTATTGACATTACAGTTGATCTGGAAGTATTACATTTTGGGGCGCTAAAATAAGGGCAATTGTACGGACCAAGGCGATGTACGAGTTTACGTTACGTATCACTGTCCCTGGATAAGCTAGCGACTGGGCTAACACAGCTAACCTTTTAGTTCAATAATATGCTGTTTTTATTAACATTTTGTTGGCTTTATAAACATGAGAGAAATTGAACTAGCTAGTAGCTAACGTTAGCTAGTTAGTTGTACTTAGGTAGCTTACATGGCTAGCTACTTATTGACCCTAATGCTAGCCTTTACAGCCAAATATCACTTCAGAAACGTATTGATATGGCCTGCATTGTAGACCATTTCTCCCCTCTTGCTGCAGCTTTAGCTCATCTTGAATTAACAAATGCTGTGAAAACCAGCGTGCTGTAAACATTCTAAAGTGTGCTTGGTTTTGTTGACATGTTCAGTCTTCACGCACTGTTGCTCCTACGGTACTAATCTGGTGAGAGCACCTTTGGAGCAAGGCATTTGATTGGTTTGACATGTTGTGAGGCGTCACTGATGTAACACCAGGTTTGGACCGCACTTTAGCTGATTTCTGCTAATGGTTCGCGATAAGGCTATCTTGCTTCTAATAACCGGTTTAACTGCAAGAAGCGCAACACCCTTCAATCGAAACAAACGAAAGCGGCTGCATCTCTCAAAAACCGATCAGAAATGAAATCACGAAATAATTATATTAGAGCAGTAGAACTTCTAATCGACACAACGAACGAACAGTTTTGGTAATCCGTCTTTAAAAATAAAAAAAATCACTGGCCCAAGCGGGCCACTGACGGGGATGATTGCCTGGCTCAGAGGGTTCCCGAAACCTGCCTTGTATGTCGAGCCCTGACACACAAAGACAGGGGCATTCCCGGGCAGTTGTTGCCTCTTTAGAAATATGGTTTATTTTTGGTCAGTTGCACATTACTGTATGAATAAAACATGATAAAAGTGAAGCCATAAACCCACTAGCTACTCATGTCAAGAATGCCCCTTGTGGAAGAGTCGGGACATTATAAGACTTAAAGAATACAGTATTTTTTAGTTTCTAGAGCAATGAAATACCTGTTTACACCCTGTGGACTCATCTCCTGTAAGGATATGACCACACCTCTAGTGAAGAGAGCAGACAAGCACCAGTGGTCTATGTATGCCCCTTGGCCTTGAACTGCACCAGGCTGCAGCTGTTTGAAGAGATCTACACTACAGCAGTGCTTAGCATACAGCTGAAGGCTGCAAACCCACATTCAGGGTGGGATCTGAGAAAAACACCCCAGCCACTTGAATGAAGTGTTGACTTGAAGTGGTGTCCATTAAGGAAGGGGTGTAAAGAGTGGAAGGCTAGTGCAGTGGTCTCTTGAGAACTAAGTCTGTCCCTGTCTATGTGGAGAGGTGTGAGGGTCTTTGACCCCACGAACAGTAATTCCTCTCATTTCTCCTTTCACTGCCGTATAGACCTTCTGGGCATGAGGAGAAACACTACTACTGCACTACTACTGCCTAATGCAATTACACCACAACAGGTCAGGCGATCATGAACTTTGAACCAGTGACTGTGATATCCTGGCAGAGAGAAGAGACTCCATACAAACAGGTCTGTGTGTCAGACAGTTAACAGCAGTCGCTTCAGAATACAATCTAATGTAGGGTATAAGTTTTGGCTTTCACCAGTGGTTCCCTCAAGCAAGGCAGAAGCCTAACAAAACAATCCCAGAAGTTATCTAGAAGTTATCTAGTTATCTATATTTTTTTAACTGAATTGCTGTCAGTGTTGATATTGTGGAGTACCCCCCCCCACTAGCTTTTTCAACATTTACATAATGAGCTTCCAGATGTTTGTTTTTTTGCATATCAAAACAACAAAGCAATGCAAACAGGCAGGCTGAGGAAAGCTGGGAACCAGACTTTGGCAGGCAGGCAGCTTCAGCCGGTTCCAGCACTTATCACAGGCCATACTGCATTAGGCCACAATGTGCTACAGGCAGTTTCATTCAAAGTAATCAGCCATGGTTTA